>NC_051058.1:22696862-22841351 GCF_904848185.1 Acanthopagrus latus | reverse complement strand
TCCTTCCTCTCCTCTCCTCTCCTCTCCTCCTTCCTCTCCTCCTTCCTCTCCTCCCTCCTTCCTCTCCTCTCCTCTCCTCCTTCCTCTCCTCTCCTCCTTCCTCTCCTCCCTCCTTCCTCTCCTCTCCTCTCTCCTTCCTCTCCTCCCTCCTCTCCTCTCCTCTCTCCTTCCTTCCTCCCCTCCTCGGCCGTGCTGCTCTTCTGCTTGGCCGCCTCCGTGTATCGGGTCCACAGCAGCGCACTCAGACGCTTCTAATCCTCTTTTGATGAACTTGGTTAATGGACCTCCTGCAGCGGACTTTGGCTCTGTTCATTAAGCAGCACACGACCCTCTCCACGCCCCCGGAGCACGCACTGCGCGTCCCCGCGGCTCCCACCTCCATAAATTCACGCATCAAAGTGAAGAAAGTTGAAGGCGTGTTGTTTTGTTGAACTTCTCAGTAAACTGTCCGCTCTGAAGAAGAAGAAGAAGCGCCATGCCGCCGAGTAAAAGCCTCTTTGCGCCCTTCATCTCGGTGGACCCGGAGGGGGGACCCGGCCCCGCGGCCCCGGTGGCTCTCCACGCAGACATCCACGCTCTGCTGCAGCGGAGAGGCGCGCAGGAGCGGCAGGGGACAGAGCGCTCCAGGCGGGGCTGCGACCACCGAGACCCTCCGTGCGCCATCGTGGAGCTCCGGCTGGGCCCCGCGCTGCACTACCTCCAGCCGGACAAGTGCGCTCTGGAGCGGGCGCAGAGACGGCGACGCCTCGCGGCCAACGCCCGGGAGCGGAGGAGGATGCTGGGGCTCAACGTCGCCTTCGACCGGCTCCGGAGCGTCATCCCCAACCTGGAGAGCGACAAGAAGCTCTCCAAATCGGAGACGCTCCAAATGGCGCAGATTTACATCGCCACCCTCAGCGAGCTGCTCCAGGAGGGGCCCTGCGAAGCCGCGGCACCGATCCGCGCACCGCGGCCCCCGGGGGCCTCTCCGCCCTCACAGGGGACCGCAGTCCTGGCAGGGGAGCCATCGGGGCCAGTCAGGGACTTTCACTCCGGGAAGAGCAGCTGTGTCCCGGTGCGCACAGAGGAGGAGGAGGAGGAGGAGGAGGAGAGGAGTTATAACCAGGACATGTGGGAGAGAAGCAGCGGGACCAAGTGACGCTGAAAACCTGAGTGAACTTTTAAAAATGAGACTTTTCTATTTTTCTACAAGATTGTAATTATTGGTTTCCTCCAGTTGAGACACTGAACTCCAAGAATTCTCACTTTGTAACGCACAATTCATGATGCCTGACACTGTAGCTGAGGTTCGATGTGTTCTGCCATAAATGTCTCATAACTATGCAACATATTGTGTTTTCCTTCTGACCAGCGAGGCTGCAGTGAGCTTGAATCTCTGCAAAAAAGTTCTAAACCAGATTTCATTTTTCCAAAGCGTTTATTTCCTGTTCATCATCGACTGTGGGAGTACAGGAAGAAAAGAAAAGACGGAGCAGGAGGTACTGAAAGTAGCAATTTTTATTATTTTAAAATTATGTACAGGTAACCAAAGACATCAGTCTGCAAATTGGTACAAAGATCAAGTTTTCCTGCAGTTGGCTTGTTAAGAAGCTCTCTGTCTGTCTGTCCAAAACAACAACACGACTGGGAGAAAAGGCTTTAGAAAATGAAAAATAGAGTCAGATTCAGAAAAGTAGAGTCTACTGGTCTAAATTTAAATTTAACCCTCCCACCCCCACCCACGAACCCCACCCACAGTCCCACCCGCACCCCATTATACCCATCAGCCTCTCCTCCTATGTGAGGAAATCAATCTATGTACAAGGACTATGTACAAAAAGCTATTCCATTCATTCTTCCAGACGTCTGTGAATAAAGCTCTTGTAAACTTAACAAAAAAAAGGAGTGTGAGGGTTAAACTGTGTTTGTGTGTGTGTGTATGTGTGTGTATGTGTCTGTGTGTGTGTGTCTGTGTGTGTGTGATGCTTGATGACACGTTTCAAACTTTAACAAACGGATGAACTTCACAGAACTTGTCAGTAATGGGAGAGAGAAATACAATTATGTCTTCATTTTCCAAATCTGAACATCAAATCGAAACAGAAAATGAAATCTCTGCTCCGCCTGGGATCATTTAGGAAAAACACAAATGAAATAACTACAGCCTTTCTGAGGTAACAGAGAAACAAACACCCGCTTTTGTTTTGTTTTTTTCCTGCCCTGACAGCGAAACACTTCGAAGAGAAAGGAACAAAAAAATGATTATTTCAAACAAAAGGCTTTGAAAATGTGACTCTGCTCTGACAAAGCTAATGAAAAACATGTTGGGGGGGAAAAATCTCCACAATACATCATCTTTTCTGTTCTGTGTTTGGAAAGTGAATTGTCGGATCGTGAACGTTAAGTGCCGGGAATTATTTTCAAAGGTTTTCATGTTTAGAAAATCTGAATGTTTTCCTATTTGACGTTTCTTTTACATCATTTCTCTGCGTTTCACCTCAACAGCTCGTCTTCAGCAACACGATGGAGCGAAGAACATTCGTTATCACTTCCTCATTAGGCAGCTTCAACATTTCACACCTGCAGCTCCTGAGTATTTAAACCTAATTCTGAAAGAGGACAAATACTATTTACTTATTTCATTCGTACTGGATGAAGGAAGGGATTTAAATTCATATTTGAGTCACATTTTTGGACTGATCGACCTGACAAAGGAAACGGTCAAATTATTACAAGTTTACAATCTTCGACATCATGTAAATTTAAAATACACGTCTTCCTGTAATATGTTGGACAGATCAGGTCTGACCTAGTCAAAGGGACCAGAGGATCATTTTTACATGAGGTCTGCATACAAACGGACGACTTTGGGATTCTACGGCTGAAGTCTCTCAGTCCAAAACAGGAGGCAGAAAGTATCGGCTCGATCGCTGAAAGCTTCTCTGCTGGTGGTTCAGTTCAAACAAAAGCAAAGCAGCTCGACTTCACCTCTCAGGCTGGAGTATTGGCTGCCTTTGTGCTGTAATTGAAGGCTCTTCACCGAGCGGCCAGCGAAGACGCAGGCGGTAAATTGAAGGACAGGTTCTGGACCGGAGGGCTCAGGTCCTGCCGAGACACGAAGCTTTGATGCCGAGTGAGAGGGCGATCGATTTTTAAAAGGAAAAACTTTCTACTTTTGGGGGTTAGGGTAGTGGTTTAAAGTTTTCCAGAGAGTTTGAACAACCTGGAGGGTCATTTTGTTTCGGTCTCAGGTGTTCTGTTCGCTGCTAACGGACGAGAGTGCTCGGCATGCTGGGAGAAGGACCTGTTTCGATAACGGCATGAGAAGAACACCCCAATTTAAAATCAGCTGGTTTGCTCAACAGATTGAAGGGGGAAGATCAGCTCCTGCCTGCAAAGAGAGAAAATTTCTGGCCCAGTTGAAAAAAAAAAAACCCTAAAAAGAGGCCAGATGGGAACGTTTGAAAGGCAACTACCTTAAAATACCACCTCTACTTCACAAAAGCCCACAACTCAGGGTCTGAATTCTGGCTGTTTCTATGTTCTTGGGCCAGAAGAGATCAATACTTCTGATTTATCTACAGAGTCGAGAGTTGAGAGGTCAAAGTAGCGCAAAGAGAAGAAGAAAAACGCAGCGTGTAAAGCAATTATTTTGGTCGGTGGTTGTTTTTTTTCTAACCATTTGAGTTGTTTTGGCGATTATCAGCTCCAAAGGCGGAGCGCAGGGGTGCCGGGCTTTGATGACAGGCGGGAGAAAATGGCAGCTCCACTCCAATCTGTCAGTGATCGATAAGAAAGTCAGATCTTACCCTGAGAGAGCGGAGCGAGCAGCAGAGAGGAGCTGAACTGAGGAAACTTCAAAGGACATGTATCAAGAACAAAAACTGAGATAAAACATCGTTCTGAGCAACTTTTATAGAACAGAAACGGTGGAAAAATATCTCAATACTGACTTGGATTGTGTCTTAAATAAACGTAAAATAACATCTGATCACAGCTGGGGCAGTGGTGTCACACATCGTTATGTCATAAAGTTAAGTTCCTCAAAAGTCTATTAAAAGTAGAAGTGTTGGAGTTTCCACTGCTGGAACAAAAAAATAAAACAGCAGAAAGCTCCTTTAACTGGAGGGCGAGGAGGACGTCTGGTCCCGACACGCAGAGGAGAAGAAGAAGAAGAAGAAGAAGAAGAAGAAGGTTTCCAGCAGTGAACTTAACCAGAGGTGATGTTGAAGATGAAGTAGATGGTCGCAGTGTGTGTGTGTGTGTTTGTGTGTGTGTGTGTGTGTGTGTGTGTGTGTGTGTGTGTGTGAGAGAGAGAGAGACAGGCTTCTCTCTAGCAGTGCTCCAGATAGTCAATGATCCGGGAGATGGACTTCTGTCCTGTGGTGCCGACGTCACACTGCAGAGAGAGAGAACAGAGGTCAGTTACCACACACACACACACTTACGCACACAACAAGCTCATTCATACACACACACACGCAAACTTACACTCACAAAAAGGCAACTGTCACACAAACTAATCTGTGTTGAGGACACGAGTTCGATCGTCTCACTGTGAATTCTTCACTGATCATTTCAGATTCATTCTCTCGTCGCCTTCATCAAACCACAGGCTGCACAACTAATCGTAACATTACTGACATGGTAATATGACTGAGCGCAATATCCAAATCACAGGAACTGCAGTTACTTTAGGTAAAATGTGTCACAGAGCAGAGTTTTAATGAAGTGTTGTTGTGCTGCAGAGAAGCTCTGGTCTACAAAGCTTCTTCTCCAGATGTAATAAAACATGTTTGTTTGGCCGAGACCGAGAGAAAAGTGTATTATAATCATCGTTAATTTTTGACCATACTGTGCAGCTCTACTGTCCCACTATAACAGTGCTGCAAAAATGAGTGTTAAAACCTAAAGATACGTTTATAATGAAACTGAAGCTCAGAGGTGATGCCGTTGAAGTCGTACGACAAAGATGCATTTCATTTATACACAAACATTTGATTTTCACTTCTGCAGACTCACAGTGAGGTTCATGAAGTTGAGGAACTTTTTCAGCATTTCTGTCATGATGGAGAAATCTCCTTTTGGCAGGTTGTCCCTCACAGTAGTCACATTCAACTGGTGGACAAAGACGCAGTGAGGAAGAGAGAAAGAGAGGTACACAAAATAATTAAAATAAGGAATCAGAAAACTGAACATCCAATCAAAATGTTGTCTTGATATGTTTTGTTTGTGTGTGTGTGTGACTCACAGGGCTCCCCTGACACAGGCAGCCCAGCAGCAGTGCTGTGTAGGAGGCCACGATGCTGTCCTCCATGTGCTTCCCTGCATGCTGCAGAGCTGAGAAGAGGAGGGAGACGATGATGATGATGATGAGGAGGAACAAACATTTTAGTAATCTTGTTCTACAATCTACAATAATTCTGTGGTTGTACCTTTGTTGAGGTCCAGCTCCTCGTCCTCCTCCTCCTTCTCCTTCTTCTTGATGTCGTCCTGTTTCTCTGGGGCGTTGTCATTAGCGACCCACTGGATCTCCCCGCCCGACTCCTGCCACTGCCCGCTCTGGTCCGCAGGCTTCGGCGTTTCCTTGATGAGGTCATCGGTCTGCGCCTCAGCCAGGATCGCGGCCCGCTCACGCTGGAGGAACAGCTGAGGAGGAGGAAGACGGAGGAAGTCAGTGTAGCAGGTGAGCGGATTTTAATTACAGCATCTTACAAACTATTCTGATGACCCAACATTTGGACTTTCTTGATGGACAGATAGTTACACCGCTAGCCTCTGCTATCTGTAACAATAACTGGCTTTAGCAAGTTAGCTTGATTAGCTGTGTAGCTAGCAGTCCTATCCTAGCATGGGTGTAACAAACAGCACTACTGGCTAATGTAAATGCCAGTCAGTACCCAGGAACGTGTCACACATATTGACTGGCATCCACAGTAGACAGTACAGAATGTTCTGATTAACCGTGCAGCCCAAACATTGTTGTATCCCCTCCACTCTCGTTTCTTAGATCTTGTTAGTGTGTGTGTGTGTGTGTGTGTGTGTGTGTGTGTGTGTGTGTGTGTGTGTGTGTGTGTGTGTGTGTGTGTGTGTGTGTGTGTGTGTGTGTGTGTGTGTGTGTGTGTGTGTGTATCATCAGGCTGCTGTTGACCTCACTGAAGTCAGTCTGGATAAGAGCATCAGCCAAATCTGATTACACAGGATGATTCGATTTAAATGAAGCTTTAATGGTGCTCATGGGAAACTGAGCTGCCACAGCAGCACAGAACACAACACAGAAGACAAACTGTGAGCACCGTGGATAACAACTATCAAGTTACAGTAAAAAATCTAAATGAGATCGGCTTAAAATACTTCTCACACAGCACACCTGCTGCATATCAACTCACACACACACACACACCTGTACGAGTGCAGCGATGGCGCTCAGCGGGCCGTTGCTGGTGATGTCCTGGTGCTGAGGGCTCAGCAGGACGGTGGAGTTGCAGGGACCCTGACCTCCCTCCATCTCCATCTCCATCAGGCAGTACTTGTTCCTGGCACTGTACTCCACCAGGTTGATGAGCAGGCCCAGACCCTGAACACCACACACACACACACACACAAACACACAAACACACACACAGTGAGTTATTAATAATTAAACATCTGCCACCTTGTATCTGTTGGCTTTCAAGAAATGTTCTGCCAGATATTTGTTCACAGATTCTGAGCACCTTTAAATTCTGAATGTCACACTCCAACAGGAAATTCATGACCACAAACTGAATGTCATTACGAGCTCCACAATGATTACAAGTGACACCTGTAGCCGTGTAGTAATGCTGATCTTCCAGGTCTACTTGTTTATTTATTTGTATATTAATATATTTTTCTCAGAGTCAGTATTTGTGGATTAAACACTCTGTCAGTGTGTGAGAGTGTGTGATACTCACCAGCACTCGGATGTCGAACCTCTGCTCTTGTGGAAGATACTGAGGGACTTTGAGAACACAGTTCAGAGCCGTCATGATTAAATCCTGCTGTTCTCCCGTCTTCGTACTGCCCCACTCTGCACACACACACAAATATAAGAGTACATACTGTGATCGAGCTAATGTCAGCTGTGAATAATTCAACAATCCACTCAAAAGAAGGAACCTTTTTATAGTATGTGTGTGTGTGTGTGTGTGTACCGTTGTCGTGCGTCAGGTTCAGCAGGACTCCTATAATGGCCCTCATGCAGTCCTCCACTGCCTTCCCCACCATGGCCCAGTCTGAGTTCAGCTCCCTGCTGTAACGCTGGATCATGGCCTCACACCTGTTCAGCGCCCTGACAGAGAGCAGAACAGAGGAGAGTCCAGGTTAAAAACAACTTTCTCTATCAAAATGTTTCCACTGTGTTTGGATCGAAGAGATGTACGCCTCCAACATGAAAAACAAGATGGAGGATCCGAAGAACTTTTACAGATCTTTGATTGTGTTTACCACAGAAACACGCTTCATTCCAGGCTCCCTCTTCCAATTAAATGCAAACTGCCCGACTCGACTTTGGAGAGAAGCCCAACTGAATTAAATGTTGTGTACTGCTGTGTGTAATTACAACACGTTGGTCTACCTCAAACTGCTTTCCTCGTATATTTTATTGCCTTCATCACACACATACAGCCACGCAGACATGAGACCTGAAGGAGGTTACCTAGAACAAAACGATGTAAACAAATGTACCAGAACTAAGACAGACAGCATGTGGGAGTTATTTGTTTCATTTTATTCATCATATCTTCTTTTGTTGATTCACTGACTTCGTCTTATCAGAGGAAAAAATTAAAAACCATTTATAGTCGCTCGTTCGTCACTAACGAATCACTGGATTTACATCCAGATGTCATCTGGATCCATCTCAACTTGACTCTCCTCTTTCCTTTTCTACTCCATCATAAAACAGAGCAGCATTCAGGGAAAGATGTGTCCAAACACACACACACACACACACACACACACACACGCCGGCTGCAGCAGCAGGAGGGGTGAAGCAGGTCAGCCGCCTGATGTAAATAACTTGATTAAATCTAATGACGGCAGCGACTGAACGGAGAGCAGAAGCCAGAGTCTGAACACCAGAACGCAGGGAGAGGAAGGAAATACAAGAAAACTGAAAAGGGGAAAGAAAAAGAGTGACAGTATAACATACAGGACACACAGGATGTGTGACAGAGAGTGACCGTCAAGAGGACGGGAAAGAAAAAACTGTTCAAATTTAGGTTATGACTTCCTTTTAATAGTGTGAAATGTGCATTATTTCCTGTTATTTTCTGTTTATTCTCCATGAGGTCCATTAGTGCACAAAACTAATAAAATAAAACCCAAATTGCAGAAGCCAGAATTATTCCTACAGATGAAAATGTCTGTCAATGAAAAGGTTTGGCTCCCGCTTAGACACAGATGAAGATAGACAATAAGCAAAAGGACTTAAACGTGTGTGTGTGTGTGTGTGTGTGTGTGTGTGTTGCCTAAATGGGTGGTTGTTGTGGGATTATTGAATTAGTCCTGCAGACAGCTGAAACAGTCAGAGGCGGAGGGGTGAGTTTGGGTTTAAACAATGAGAGCAACGTGTACGGTGACAGAGAGGAGAAAACCGAAGAGACCAAGCGAAGTCAGATGAACGAAGAGACGAGGGAAAAAATTGCAAAAATGATGGGGAAATGAAGAGGAAATGGCAGAGAGAGGAGTCCTGAGGTGGATGAATACACAGCCTCAGTGTGTGTGAGGGTGTGTGGAGTTTAGGTGACAGTGCTCGCTCGCTCGCTCACCCTGAGGTTTTGGGGGTTAATCGAGTTAGCAGAGAGGACAGCTGAACGCTCAGACTGAGGCCTGTGTCACCCACTGCAACAGCAGCTCTTTGTTGACCCATTTGGCCTTCATCCTCATCCTCATCCTCATCCTCACCCCCACCGCAGACCTTCACATGGGGATGAAGGTCTGGTCACACAGAGGGTGATGGAGGTGGAGTGAGAAGATGAAGTAATTCAGTACTGTGCTGTATTTTTCGAGGCTGATATTGATATTTGTTGTTTTAACATACAGCACATTAACAAACACGTCAGCAACTCAAGTGGGTTCATACAATTTAGCGACTAAGACATGTACGAGTGGGACTCTTCACTGTTGAGTAATGAGCCTCCTGGTGGTCAAATTGTAATGAAGACACTGCCTCCAACACAGGAACACAGTTCATCTCTCTAACATCATGTAATTCAGACCTGAATCTAAACCGCAAAACAAGCATCCATGTTTAACCCAGAGATCCACTGAATACTGACTATGTCACGAAAATAAAATACATGTCTTATTTATTATAGTTCAGATCAAGAGTTATTGGTCAGTTACAATTTAATCTATGACTGTATCAAATCAGATTTGAAGAAATACACTGATGCTGTGTGTGCCTGAGACACTTGAGTGAAAAGACACACAAAACAGAGAGCAAAGTCAGGTCATTTCCACACACACACAAACACACTACTAACACACAGACAGACAGACACACACACACACACAGACATCTGCTGGTGCTCTGCCAACAGCGAGGTCCTCGAGGTCACAAGGCAAAGGCCACTGCTGTGACTGACAGGATGTCACCACCAGGAAATTAAACAACAAAACCCTGATAATAATACACATAATAACCATCAGGCAGACTGAGTCAGAGTGACACACACACACACACACACAGATGTATATAGACACAGTATACAGCACAGTTGTAGAGCTGAGTCATTGTGTGTTTCTGGAGGCAGAAGAGTTTCTGCATTTGAATCCGTTGTCAGTGTTCAGCATCTGTAGATGTGAACATCTTTCAAATGATTCAGTGTTCAAGTATTTCCTTAAAAAGCCCTTCAGACTTTCATGAGGTGACTGACAAGATGAAGAAAAGAGGAAGGAAAGGAAGAAAATCTGATAAAATTGGTTCCGTTATGATAAATTCATCATTACAGCTTCAAGACGACCCATCAATCAAAATGATTTTGAAAGTGTGTGTTTGTGTATGTGTGTGTTTGCTCACTTTGCAGAGGAAATGATGAGTGACGAGTCTTTGTAGGCGATCAAGTAGCTCTGGTTCTCCGGGTTGTGGACCGTCACCTGCACGCACACAAACAAAAGCAATGACTTCTTTTCTCCCAGCAGGAACTTTATGTTCCACGAAAGAGTTATAAACTGATTTCACTCATTCTTGGCATTTTTGTGTGTTCAGCATTTTTAAGTAAGCCTTAAAAGCTTAAGATAATCAACAAGAAATACATATTCACAGTTCACTTTGGGGAAGAAGTAACCACATCAGAGTGAATTTCTCTCTTGCTGGTCAGAAGTTATTAGAAGGTTGCGTCTCTCAGGCAGGAGTTTATTTGATCTTTTATTGTGTAGCTTCCTGCAAAGATTTTGGACTTTGTGTTGGTTGTGGCACTGGATACTAAACAGGCCAAATATGTTTTACCTGGCCTGAAACAAACCGTTTATTTAACAAAGTGAACTTAATTAAGACGTGAACCTCTTCTTTGAAAATAAAAAAAGACCCAACAGACCAAACAGGATCCGACTGCAGCTGAACAGTCGACGTCATTCCAAAAGTTTACTAAGGTTTTCACACTGTGCACCTACACTGCCAGCTATAATTTCTTCTTTGTGTAAAGATAACCACAGAGGTTACGAGACAAACTTCATTGTGCCTCCCAGCAGACAGACAGATGCCTGAACCTGCATTTCCACTGCAGAGTACCGTACAGCTCGACTCACTTGGAGCAGTGGATACTATCTGATCACATCCTGGTGGAGTGAAAACACTGCAGATAACTGACTGATCAGAGAGACTCATCACGTGAAGCATCACTAGTGCAACACAGACATCCTGCACACCAGCTGCAAATACAACACCGAGGTTTAACTGCCAGGTCGCAGCCGTTCCTCTGCTTTGGTTGTCGATGAAAGGAGGAAAGAATTTTCTCCACTGTTCCAGTTTATGTTGTCACACTTACACTCTCTAACACCCGTAGACATCTCTCAGCTCCCCACAGAGACGACACCAGCTTCTCCTTATCATCCTCCTGGTTCAAGTTATTAACACATTCCTTCACTGTGGAGAGAAAACAAAACAATCATCATCATCATCCTCTTTTGTTATTTTGAGCCAACATAAATTCTTTACAACATGTACCTTTATCTACTATGTGGTCCAGTCCTCCCAGTAGCCGCAGTTCCTCTTTGAACCAGTCTCCCGCTCGCTTTGACGTCAGCGACAGTAACGTCTCCATGGCTAAATGACCCGTCTGCAGGGAGAGGAGAGACCAGGGGAGTCAGCCTGAATCTAAACCGTCAGGTCACTCTTTCAGAAAGGTGACATCTCAGCCCACAATGCACTGCAGCAGCTTCGTGGACTGTTTCCTGTGCTTGAACAAGTTGGATGACTGTTGAACGCTGGTATAAAATGGAAGCTCTTGATTGCAAGAGACTGACACCAAAACCTGATATTTATTGTAGATGTCTGGATCATAAAAGATCCTCAGCTCAGAGGAGCTGCTCGAAATATCTTGACACACGTGGGTGGCTGTGACTCATCGTGACTGAAGAGCTGCTAAAAGAATATCATGAGTCAGAGCTTTTAGCGGCGAGGTGCAACCGTCTCAATGTTTCAAGGTTATTCCACCATGACATTATTTGCAGGAAACACTGAGCGTATGGAATTAAAGTGATCCAGTGTGGTGACTAAATACATCAAACTAGAGACCAGAAGTGTAAGTTTGAAACAGAGCAGGATCCTTTTTCTGTACCGTTATGTTCTGTAGGTCCAGGTGCTTGTTGTGCACCGTGTCACACAGCTTCCTGATCTTCTCCTTCACCTTGGCGATTTCCCTGGCGCTGAACTGAGGGGTGGAGTCTACCTCTACCTCTACCACAACCCCGCCCCCTTGGTCCTGGTCCAGCTCCAGCAGCCGGATCATCAGGTCCAGACAAGACCGGTCCAGATCCATGTTCAACCGGTCTCTACTGAGGATATACATGAGAGACGCCGTGCACAGAGCCAGGTTCTGCAGAGAAGAAATGTGTTTCAATAGAGTTAAATGAATCCAAAAGAGAAGAAAATAAGATTTTTCACAAACAAAATTTAATTCTGAGATTTTTGAAAAGTCTTCGCTTTGATAGAAATTCAGAACTTTCTCATGGAACTTTCTCATTATATACTTTAGATAATGCTGAATTTCCAGATGTGTGTGACATTAAAGGACGGGATTACGACGCCAGATGTCCTCTCACGCTCGCTTAAATTCCAACAGATGATATAATTTTCCGGTCTGTGCACATTTACTTTGTCAGAACTCCCGTACAGATGGCTTGTAAATGTTAACAGGAACATATTGGGGCTTCTGATCTTCTGAAATAGCTCATCCATCATGCAAGTTAAAAGTTTCTTTCGTCAGAATTGCCAAGTAACTCGTTTTCAAAAAAAAAAAAAGGCAGAAACTATCTCAAGCAAGTGCAAAACCTTCTGAGTGAAACTGAGGAAGATTTTAAAATCATGCATTTTCAATCACTGTCTTCAAATGCCTACTTCAAAATGTGAGAAAGAAAGAAAAAGGTTAATGGAAACACGTCTAATGCGACAACACTGACTGAGTCCAACCACCGATCCAGCCAAACAAAATAGACAGTAAAAATTTAAAAGAGCTAAATGGCATTATTCCTGCCGTTTCATCCAGGAAGCAGAGTGAGGGTGTGTGTTTGTCTGAACTGACTGATCCTTACTGGGTGTTGTGGGGCATCATTGAGTGTTTTGAAGACCTGCGCCACCTTCCCTCTGGCCCTGAGGTGCATCCTGAAGCTGGGCATGGCACAGCGCGTCGCCAGGCTGATCACACTGAGGAAACAACACGACACACGCAGCATCAGCAAACAGTGAAAAGTATATCTTGATATTTCTGTCATTTATCTACTTTAGACAAGCTTAATGTACAAAAGTAACAAATGTGATGCCAGCAGGTTCATACCTAAGGCAGCGTGTGTTGAGAGGCTGTCCAGTCTTCAGACCAGTCGCCAGATACTCAAAGTCATCAGTAAACTCCTGGTTCTCCCCAAACTCAACCACGTCATTGAAGTGCTTCACATGCTGGACGACTGTATACAGCTAGACAACGCAGGGGAAAGAGTGAATCAGTGTGATGAGTCCAGAAATACCTTTTTAAAACATTGTTCCTGCTATGTTGATGTATTAAGTGGAATTAATCAAAATGCAATCAAACACTGGATAAATCTGAATCCACATCTTTGTCAACTAACTCAGTGGTTTATGGCAGCAGATTTAAAATTAAAAAATCAGACATTTTCACAAGCCATTTGAAGTGGTGAGGTGGAGTTGTACAGTTCTAGGATAAGTGCAAAGTGCCTGATAAGTACCTCCTTGTGCTCCTTGCGGCACTTGAGTGCGGTGACCTGGTCCTGGTAGAGATCTGTGGGGATGGTGACACACTTGGTGACCTTGGGAGGAGGGGGAGGAGCCTTAAACACACCTTCGTCCTTCTGAGCGTCAGAGGGCTCCTTACTGGATCCTCCTGCTGTGGCTGGTGCCTGCAAAAATATAAATATAACATGTATAAATAAATGATATCAAAGTGTTTTAAAGCTGATTCTTAAAGTGTGTGTGTGTGTGTGTGTGTGTGTGTGTGTGTGTGTGTGTGTGTGTGTGTGTGTGTGTGTGTGCGCGTGTGTACTTACAGGAGCAGTCTGTGATCGTGAGAAGAAAGGTGGAGGGGGCTCCTCCTCGCTCTCCAGCGTCCAGTGTCGGGCGTTGTACACAGCTTTGGTTGGAGACTGCAACAACAACACACACAGAAACAACATCAGTCACACTGGCAGCACAAATCTTGAGTAAGACAGACGCTATACAACATGTTTCAACTGGCCATGAAAAGAAAACAGTGTTAGGAGATTTAATATGAGTTTAATATGATGAAATTAACTCGTAAAAATTGGAATATGTTTTAACTTGTCTGCTGTTATGAAAATGAGCTATCAGAAAGATTACAGTTGTTTATTACTAAACCTGATTGACTGTGAATGCAAACAATATGTCTGATTCTACAGAAGCTTTTTTCTGATTCCATGGGAATTGTTTTATGTCTTTTACCAGACGACTTCATGCATGGAATAAAAAAGATGAACTCTCTGGTCCGGCTGTGTTACAGGAGTGCACTGCTCGACCAGTGTGCTGCTTTTCAGAACATGGCACCTACATTACCCAAAATGCAACTGTGAGTGGCACTACTGGAGGACTTTTCTCTGGTGGAGTTACGCTTTAATCTCGGCTATAGTCTGTTCAGCTGTTTAATTAATCATTTGGTTGATAAAATTAAAATTTCCCAGAGCTCTAGCTAACACATTCAAAAGTTGTTTTGTTTAACCAGCTCTTAAAAACCAACAGATTTTTAGAATTCAGCTTGACTGAAGATGACCAAAAATCAGAGAGGAAGTTTGTAGATATAAACAGATAAAAGAGGAAACAGAGGAGTGACGGAGAAAGAAGGGAAACACGATAACTGGATGCACATTAAACTGGTGATCGTCAGCCAGCACTGATCAAACAGCAGGACACACACACACACACACACACACACACACACACACACACACACACACACACACACACACACACACACACACACACACACACACACACACACAACCCTCATCTTTCATCCTTGGCTCGTCTCCTGTCCTCTCCATATATTTTTGCCAAACCTGTGGTTGGTGGTTGCTGGGGCATTCATAATGAAAAACAAAAGAAGGAAGGACAGGACAGAGAGAAAGAGAAGAGAGGGAGCTGGCTGTGGAGCAGAGGGCTGAGGGAGGTGTGGGGGGGATTCTGCACCACAGGGTTAATAAGCAGAGACAAAAGAGGAGTTTGGGAATGAGCTTTGCTGTGCTGGAACATCAACACACCAAATTAAAGCCTCCTCCAGTAATCTGAATGACACAGACGGACACCTACCCCACCCGCCCCGCCCACCTGCCGCTAAGCAGCATGGGAGAGATGAGAGAGATGGAGGAAGGTGGGCGAGCGAGGCCGTGCTCCTGCTGCGGACTGTTTTGGCGTCAACAGTAAACTACCTCCTCACTGGAGTCAACAGCACGAGCCCGGGGATGGGCAGTGAAATGACTCCTGCGGCTCTGGGAGAGTTTTCAAAAGTCTGAGAAAACAACTCCCTGATGATGTCCTGGTGATGTCATCAGGGTATTGTGGTCTTAGGGAACACTCATTCTAAACAGAAGGCCTGTGTGGAGTTTGAATAACGCAACCATTTGCAACCAAAACCTGCTTTCACACTGGACAAAAATCTCACCAACGCTCACTAACATCCAGCTTTTCTCTTCAATCACAAAGGGTACGATCAACATTCAGTCGCATGTTAAAACGACTCTGCAGTAGTCATGGATGATTATCAGCTCCAGCTCCGACTGGCTGTGATGGAAAGATGACAGTCACGTGGACTCGCTAATTTTCCTTTTTCCGGCACGATGCAATAACACGGACGTTGGCGCACAAACAGTTTTCCATCCGTCTCCATTCAAGCAGCACTCAAACACTGTTCAGTCTGCACCAAGTTTTAAAGACAAAACGAAGTAGATTAAAACAAGAAGACATAAAACAAAGTAAACCACCGTAAAGAATGTCTGTACAAACCCCTCAACCCTGGTGTGATGAGGTTTATCATGTGATGCTTTCTACCGTCTACCTGAATATATACGCATTAATTCTGGTCTCCTTAAATGTGACAAAGGCCGAGCTCTGTCCAGTCAGCAACATGAAGCTCACACAGGACAGTGATTATTGGCCAAGTGTAAAACCTCCAGGATGACGAGGTCCAAGCAGGTGCATAATTTCCCCTGGTTGTGCTAAAATTTGTTTAGTGCTTCTGTAGACAGAGCTGTGGACCAAACCACTGCACTTTTCTGGTAATTCAAATGTGTCCACACATACAACAACATAGAGAGTATCAGCAGTGAATGCTGGGACCAGTTTGTGCACTGATCATTTATCTTTGCATTTATCAGACAAATTATGACTTTAAACGTTTTGTATCTTATTAAGGCATGACTGCTCCACATCTGACAAGATTTGCTTCAAAGAAAAGATGCAGGGGTTACGTGATTAGCTGTCAACTATTAGATTACTCAACAAACATTATGTTAATCGATGAGCAATTTTTAAAGGAAAAAGCGTTAAATGTGAATATTTTCTAAATGAATATCTTTGTGTTGTAAACAAAACAAGACATCTGAAGACGTCATCACGGGCTTTAGGAAGCACGGATAGACATTTATTTTACCATTTTCTGTCAATTTGTCGACCAAAACACAAACTGATTAATCAACAATTAAAATATTTGTTGGTTCAAAAAGAAGGGATTATCTAAACAAATATGTTTTTATTTCTCAAAGTAGAGATTATGAAATTAAAAAGTTAGATCTTTGAACATGATGACATTTTTCCTCTGTTTCCTTGTGGGATGACAAATCACACTGATGGCACATCAGTGAAAAGATCCGCTGTGGAGAGGGTCACTGTTACGGAAGTAATAACTGCTCATCCCATAAGAACCCTCTCCAAATAAACCCAACACGTCTTCTAAATATGGATGAGCCTGTCTAGGCGCTGTCATTATGGAAACATCTAATATCTCCCAGCGTCCTCTGCAGAATAACCTAACAGCACTCCAGCTCCGCCGACACACAGTTTACTGTAATTGAGGCAGAGTTTTGATAACTGCTCTGTAGGCAGGTCACTTCCACCGGCTATTGTTTATATAATGAGCCCATCTCTGCTCTCACTCTCAATTATGTTAACCGAAGATGGAGTGAGGGAGAGAAAGAAATAAGAACAAGAAGGAGAAGGAGGAGGAGGAGGGGGAGGGAAGTAAAGAGCATTATTCACAGAGGTAAAGACGGAGTGGTCAAGAGAAAGTGATGGAGACGGAGAGGAGAGGACATAATTCAAGTGAGAGGGAGGGAAGTTATTGTGAGAGTCGGGGCATAAAACTGGAGAACATCAGAGAATGAGAGAGTACATTAAGTACATTATTACGTTCCTACGGGCGACATGTCTGCTAATACTCTAACAGCTGCTCTGCAACAGAGGAAATTAACTTTACATTTGGCCCTGCGAAAGTTCCCTTCAGGTGCTCAGAGAACTTTACAACAAAGTCTTCTCTGCCTCTCTTCAGGCTTCTGACGGCACAACAGAGACCATAAAGTCCACTTACAGGAGTGTTGTGGTTGGTGACGTGGTTTCTGCATTAAAACACATCTGCCAGTGAGTTCAGAAAATCTAGAAGTACTTGATGCTCACCTTCAATTCAACGCAAAATAGAGCCTCTAGACTAAGAGGCCCCTAACTTTACTGTGCAGACGAGGCCAGAAAATTAACAATCAATAGAAGTTGGCTTCAGTTTTTAATAGGCAACAAACTCCTGATTAAGGTCCGTCACTGCATCATGATCTTCTTTGAATAGAAAGAATTCTACACCATGAATCAGCAAAAACCCTGATCCGAGGTGTCGGGAGAGCAGAGGGTTTTGAGCAACTGTACCACTGAGTAAAGCGATGTGGCAGGTTGGAGGCAAACAGGTACTCAGGTAATTCTTTGCATCCTTAATAAGACTGATGATATGACACTCACCTCTGCAACACTGTCACTGCCTCATACTACATGCAGAATTGTTTAAGGTGTTTTCTGATACTTGCTAAATGAACAGACAGCTTGGTGTGAAACTCCTCATGTTGTACAACATGTTTGTGTTTCAGGTGACGAAGATTTAACATTTATCTTTATTCATCCTTTATGTATTCTTTTTTCTCCTCATTTGCACCTGTAACTCTCTTGAACATTAACACACCCCTGCCTTATGAGGCTGTTCAGAGATGTATAATGTTGGTTTAAAGTTTTGTTTTGTAAACTTGTCCAGCCGTAAAACTTTTTAGTTATTTGATTCTATGAAACCCCTCTCAGCCAAAATTATTATTTTCTTTCCTGCACAATAATGTACTGGAGAAGAAAAATGTAAATAATATGCAACCGTAATTTACCGCAGACACCAGGGGCAGTGAATCGTATCGTATTTAAATCATGTTCTGGCTAATCCTAACACCCATCTATGAAACTAATTTAAATTAAGAAATTAGTCTTGCTAATTACAGCTACAATCGTGCATCACTTTTCACAACAAAGTTAATAAACGCTGCAAACTAAAAAGAACGCATTAAACAAGCAGCTGTGATGTAGAGCGGCCTCGCAGAGCTCGTTAAGACAAACACGGCAAACTGTTCTGAGATCTAATTACCAACATTCCTGCAGCATAACGAGAGTGAAATCAAATTATCAGTCCAGTCCAATCCAAGTTTTTCACCTGATGTAAGGCTGAGACTGGAGCCAGATTTATGTGTAATACAGCCTCAAGAAGCAAATGCTGACAATTCATATACTGTAAATATGAGTTACTCGAGACCTGGATTTCAGCTGGTCTGGACTGATGGCATTGATCGGTCTCTGCTATAAAAAGGCAGCAGGTTCTTTTGAAATCGACAGAGACTGATATCCAGCCTGAGAGCCGGGCAGCGACGGGCCATTAGCACGCTGATAAATAAAAGAGAAGCAGTTCAGAGATGCTCAAAGACGACTCAATCCCTCCCCTCATGCAGCCATGAATAAACCAGAACAGACTCCACTGCTCTGCCCGCCCACACACACACACACACACACGCACACACACACACTGTGCTGAGTCACAGTGGGCGTAGGTGGATGGTCCCCACAGGTACATCACATAGATCTCTCTGAAATGCTACGAGGCAACGTTTTACGCTCGGGGATGAAACATTTTTCAACATTTTTTCTATTTATTCTTCCTCATCAAACTGAAATTAAGCTTTGAGACTCTTAATGCTTCAGTCAGACGCCAGCGGTCAGATTCCAAGATTTTAATCAAATTCAGCTGCAGCAGTAAATAAACTACAAGCTGTTATGATTTTAAACTGACCATATTTCCATCTATTACAAGTCTGTCTTTTTTAATCCAACTGAATTTTTGGCAAGCTTTGAACATGTTTAATAACTTCCTGTTTAAACTTCAAACCAGGGAAAAATTTTAAAAACTATATTGAGCCTTTTCTTTATTTTTTGTACTACTTCCAAAAAAAAAAAACCCCGACACATCAATAGCAGGATTTTTTTACTCCCAAAATGTCAGCATCAGCCCTAAATCTCAGGTAAAGGTCAGGCTCCATATTTACAATAATAAAACTATGAAATATTACAAGCCTCCTCCTTTCCTTCATATGGTAAAATATGACGATACTGTGCAGAAAATATTATCGTCTGTGTCTGTTTTTTCTTCCTGGTTCAGTTTTACAGAGGATCCTGGGATTCAAGTGAGTGAAAAGTACCAAGCGCTTTTAAAACACAGCACCAGAGGTCGTAACATGAAGTATCAGGCAGCACTCAGCAGTCACCATGCTGTGGGAACCTCGGTGTGACCCGACGGTGGTGTGAGTGAACACAGTGTTGATTCTCACCTTCTTGTGTGCGCTGAAGATCCTCCGCAAGGAGTCTTGGTTCTTCTCGGCCTGTTTAGTCTTAGTCGGCCTCCTGGGAGCACTGGCCACCACTCTGAGGCCTTCCTCTGAGAAGTCCATGACATCTGTACACAGAACAAACAGAACACAAACTTCACAGTCAGTGAATGGAAATCAAATACAATTAATTTTAACAGGAGATACATTATCAAGACAACAGCTTGATTAGGGAGACAAGAAGATAATAAGCTGTCACAAAACCATCTCTCCAGCCGGCGTGGTTTAGATGCCAGTGGGAGAAAAAACGTTTGCCAGCAATGGTGATTCATGGAGGTTGTGTGTGTGGTTGTGTGTGTGCGCGCGCGAGTTCATAGTGCATATGCTGGTATGGGGGTAAAACCAAAGCACAGCATGACGGTGTGTTTACATACCAACATTACACAAAAAAAAAGACCTTTAGTCTTCAATAGAATGTAGAAATGCAGTCTGGTTATATGAATAGCCCTGTTACACAAAAAAACTGTTAATTAAATTACATTACCCTGTGTGTGTGTGTGTGTGTGTGTGTGTGTGTGTGTGTGTGTGTGTGTGTGTGTGTGTGTGTGTGTGTGTGTTTTAACCTGCTCGTATCCTGCTTTCCTGCCTCTCGGAGCACTTCTTGTTCTCCTTGGCTGCCGGCCTTTCCTGAAACTCTTGAATCTCTGGAATTTCCAGCCTCTCGAATGGATCGGGCGGCTCGTCGCCGTCGTCCTCTCGTATTTCTTGCACTGCTGTAACCACCGGTTTCCCCTTGGCAGCGGCAGCCTTCTTGGCTTTCCTCCTCTCTTTCGAGCCGTCGTCATCGTCATCGTCTGCTCCATCACTGTCACTCATGTCATCAAAGCCGAAGTATTTGATTTTGTAACTGGATCCACCATCTGTGTTGTCTGCGCTGCTGTCCTCCTGATGGGCGTCTGCATCCTCAAAACCAAAAAGCTCCAGCTTACTTTCCTTCTTTGACTTGGTCTGGGTCGGCCTGGTCCTGAGGCGAGGACAGGTACACATCAAGGAACATGTTAAAAAGACAAACAGTGTTCATGAATTTAAGAACTTATCAAGAATGTGTTTTTAATTAAGCACTCAGGTGTCATCCTGCAGAGTCTTTATACCTGTCAGGTGTATTTCTCAGTAGAATCTGCTCAACAGTAGCTGACATGAAAGACAACCTGCCAAAGTTTAATTAATATTTTCACGATACTTGCCCCTGTTGAGGAAACTAATCTATTAATTTCACCCACGTAATGAAAGCCAACTTTTGTTTCTTGCAGCATTTCAAAAACTTAATTAGGTATTCTGTTGGGGATGTTCTCACTTTGATGATGTGAGACTTCGGCGGCTTCAACCAAATAAAACTACTGGGCCTTTAGTGTTCGTGGCAAACTGAGACCATAATGAAATGCTGCTTTAACCTCGAGCCTCTGGCCAAGACATGAAAATATGTAAAAGACGAAAGATGCGTGAAATGGCAATAATCCATGAATACTTTTCACAGAATGATCAACTGTCCCTGTGAGCAGACACATGCCTTCATACAAAACATGTTCACTCAATTTGCTTTAGCAATTTTCCTCTTTTGATCAGTGACAGCATTCAGAGCATTCAGAGAGAAGTTGTGAAAGCGGAAAGTAAGCAACCTTGAATGTCTGTTGCTTTAAAACAGCAAGTGTCATCAGTGCTCTGCCCAGAGAAGGATGGAATCTGTTTTTATCGGTAATGATGTTGATGATCTATTCATTTGAAATATCACTTAAATTACAACATGGCCAACAACAAATTCAAAATTTCATGACCTGCCAAATCGTTTCCACACAGCTCCACACATGCACTGCGAGTCAACGTGCAACCTTTTCAATTCTATGAGAACTTGTGATCCGATGTGTTTGCAGGACTCCTGAACTTCTTTCCAGTCCAAAATACGTCTCAAGTATTTTCAAAATCTTTAATTCTGCACCAGATTTTGGACAGATCGTATGCACTGTGTGCCACAGGAGGTTAGCATAAAAATGATTTAGCTCACTGATTACTGGATGTAAAACTGCTCTTTTTGTAAACTTTCCTGAAGTGAAAGTCATTAGTGTAATGCTATCTGTGTAACAAATCTATAGAGTGCAAGCATATATGTGGTTTAACAAAATATTGCACAAAACTGGCGACACATCTGGCAGTCAAACCTCATCACCATCCAATATTAGTCCTGATTTGTCTTGATAATGCTACATGGGGAAATTGGCTTCTGTAACATTTTAGCAGTGGTGCTATCCTCCGTAAAGAAATCAACTTCCTTGCACTGAACATGCGTACATGATGATTACAGATACTAAACAAAGAGTGTGGAAACAGGTTGTAAGAAAATCCCATTCCAGCGTAAGGGAACATGCTCGTTCGGTAAAATCGCATCATTTAACAATTACAGTATCAGATTTCAGAGGCGGCTGAGCTCTGCCACCTTGTGTTTTTCTACCTTGTGTTTTGTTGTTCCGTCTTCTTCCGCTGCCAACCTGCCTCGCCCCGCTCTGTCGTACTGCCGGACCCGGCACTGCTGCTACCACTAGAGGGCGCTGCCTCGGTGCTATACTCCTCCACTCCTCGGTCCTGGATGGTGACGTTACACATCGAAACAGAGGAGGGATGCAGCACTGTGTAATCCCTCGTCCTGCCCCGTCCCCCTCCACCACCTGTCGCCTTATTACTGCCGTCAGATGTGGATTTGGGAGGATCGGTGCCAAAAGCAGTGCTGGAAAAGCCGCTGGAGTCTGAAGCTTTGCCTGAGCCCTGTTTGTTGGGCCTCCTGTACGTCCGACAGTTAGAGTTTCTCGTAAGTGATGAGGAGGAGGAGGACGTCTGGGAGTAGTCTGATGATTCGACAAGGAAGTCCGAGTCGAGCCCAAGGTCCTCGCTCTCACTCAGGGTCTGGAGCCGTGGAGGGGAGGGGAGCTTCTCATGGCGGGTCTGCCCATCACAGCTGCCCATCGTGAGACCCACTGAAGACCAAGAGAGCGTGGGGGCCGGGTTTCGAGGTTCCTGGCTGGGCGAGGGCGGACGGAGACCCATGATGGCATCCCAGGAGTCGTATGTGGCTTCAGACCCCGTCTTCAAGGTCGTGGTCTGCGCCAAGGGCTTCCTGTCGCTCTCAGAAGCATTTTGGTACCACGAGTAGCTGTGCTGGTTCTCTGACAATGAGGAACTCTGCTGGGAATTTCCTGTTCAAAAAGAAAAACAAACTCAGTATCAGGACGATCAGATATAAACTGGTGGCATCTAATGTGGTGTATGTAGTGTACAGCTCAGTCATCAGAGCGTCACATGGACAACACAACACAACCGCAAAAACTAAGTCTTAAAAATAAACAAATAAAGTTCAATCCATTCTTTACAAGCAGTAACTTTCTTATTTAAGTATTGCAGGTAATGTATAAAGGTGAAGTGAGCTGGTGTTCCCGTGCAGACGCAGTTGTTAAAGAATTACAGAGAGCTCAGTAACATTATGCATTATGATCGCTGCTGATCAGAACAAAATGATGGACACAGAGGCTTTAGGTTAACATGCAGAATAGGTTAATATGATGAGTGTTGTTCAAGCTGGTGCAAACTAATTTCAACCAAATTCACGCAAACTCAACACTGAAGCAACACAGAGCCTGTAGTTTGGTTTCTTAACTACACAGGCAGCTTAGAAAAACCATGGCATGCACGGTGATTGCACCATTTCACCATGAAAACAGGTCACACACACATACACCCACACACACTCACACCTGGAACTGCTACCGAGCTTCACATCGAACGCTCATTCTACAGTTGGTGTAATTCTTTAAGACAATCTAAAAAGGTTCTGGACCCACATGCCAGGACATTACACACACTACGGTTATTAGCAGCACCCTGTGGCCATTTCTGCCTTCACAGATAACAAACGGATGACAACATCGAACTCGTTATTCTGAGCAAAGACCGGAAATTGCTTAACATGTAACATCAAAGAACATCGTTATCTGTAAAAAAGCTGTGGTTCTTCTGAAAGGCTGTGGCATCGGAGCATAAGCGGAGAAAAACTAGAAAGTAGTCCATGTTGCTCGCTCATGCACGAGGGTATTTCCCTCTTCGTACTGACTGCTTTTTAAAAACACATACAGCTGATTAAGCAAGAACAGCATTTGGCTGGAGAGGAGATACAAGACCTAGAAATCATGTGTCAGTTGGGTTAGTCCTCAACTTCTGTCATTCACTACTTTCATGATCTTGTCTCATGTTTGTGGTCTGTCTGATGTTTTACAAATTAGATCTGTTAGATCACCATCTTAGAACAAGTCTAAGATCTTAGAACAAGTCTAAGATGGTGAAGGCTGATCATTGTTCCATACTTCAACTCTACCATCCACACTGGCTGTAGGGTTTCCAAAATATTCTCCAAAATGACCACAGACAACATGGCAGACCAACAAAATGTACGATCAGCATCGGGATGATAAAATCGATTCTACTATAAACTCTGAACGTCTGAGAGGTTGCAAATGGGCCGCAGAGGTATCTGAGTGTACCATTGATCCCTTTTCTATTTGCACATTTAACAACGAGGCAGACAGAAATAACAGACTCTGGAGGGGTGACACCTCAGGAACCTGCAAAGATGACACTTTGGGTGTCTGGCTTCAGGAACAAGATGAGACTTGATGCCAGGGCGTGTCTGGGCTCATGTGTGAGTGAGTGTGTCAGGGGATCGAGAGATTGCAGTGAAATGCACATCAAAAAGAGTACGGGGGTGAACAACCACCAAGCACCAGACACAGACTAGGTTGATAAATCAGTAAAACCAATTGACTGATCACAGCATCACCATGTTCAAGCTCTGCAAAGGGGTTCAGGAGCTGCCAGCTCTGTATACAGCCATCAGCCAGCTGCTCAGGGACGACCCATGGAACGTGACAAAGCGCTCAAGACATCAGGCTGGTCTCAGAATCCCCAGATCTCAATAAATTTAAACACCCCTGGGATACGCTGGAACAGGTCCGATCCATGGAGGCCCCCCACCTCATAAGTCAGGACACAGGACATCCACACAGAGCCTGTGGTCATGCCTCAATGGGCCACAGATACAGATTGGGATCCTGAGCTCTCTATCACGTTCCTCAAACAGCTCCTGAGCAGTTTGTGTGATCTAGCAGGGTGCGTTGTCGTTCTGAGGGTTAGGGTGGACTTGTAGACCAAGTATTGCCTCATAGAGGTGGTCTAAGGTGGGTGCATGTTAATCCAAATGAATGCTATGAGCTAAGGATTCCCAGTTGAATACACTGTAATGAGATGCTCAATGTTACCCTGAGGATATATTTAATAATGCCTAAATTTTTGGAACTGACAGTAAAGCAGGAAAGATTTCTGATTGTATTTTCTGTTCTCAAATGAAACATTACTCTGAACGCAGCAGGAGTCAGCTCTTCAGTTTTGGCATTGACATTATCAGAAGTTATTTGGTCAAGGATTTCACCACGTTTACTGAGTCAACACTGCCGGTCTTAGTGGGCAGATAACAGGGCTGTTGGTGGACACTGTTTCAGCTGAACTTCAGTGTCGCGCTGGCTTCCCTTCAGCGTGGCTCACACTGTGGGTACGTCACTCTGAGCCCAAGTGCTCACTGAGGGACAGCTTGTTGTTCAGAGGCAGTTGGAGTGTCTCTGGCAGGTGGCCAGCAGCGGTCACGGAGAGCTGAGGGCAGTACGAGCTGAAAGCGACGACAATGGCGACAACCGGCTACGAGAGGGAGACAATAAAACTGATTTCTCCAATGCTACAGAAGCACTTACCAATTGATCCTGAAAATTAAATGATTTCACACAAAGCTGCCCAACATGAAACATTAGTCTTCACATCTGTGCAGTGTGGTATTACACCTGTGCTGATGATGCTCAGTGAAAACTGTAGAAATTCACTTCACTTCGCTTCACCTCACCTGGAGACAAACACCCCAAAAGTCCACAGGAGCGTTTAGTTTCAGGTGTCACTGAGTTTGTGAGCCATCTGATTCCACTGCAAGACTACCAAACCATTTCCCCCGACATGGGGTTTCTGTTGTGTGCCAAGAGTAATGTGTGTGGTTCATATGAACCTCAGGATGCCACCAGACTGAGCGATCATATCTGTCCATCTATGATGGCCAGATGTTGTTTCTAATCTGCAGGATAAAGATGTTCAGATGATAACCTTTAAAAAACTGCCGGATGCCATTCAGAGCTGGTTTCCACTTATACAACAGCTTCACTGAGACAGTTCATTGTTGCCATTATATTAAAGACTTTGAAAGACAAAATACAGAACATTTAAAAGAGTCCAATTCTCGGCCTGCCACGCTGTGTTTCCATGATTCAGTTCAATACCACACATACAAACAGAGTTATTATTCCTGAAACGTGATCTAAGGTTGTGTGTTTTATACAGCAGTTGATCAACTTTGAAATCCATTAACCTCTTATTGTCATCCATCATCAATGTTAAACATCAACATCATGACTCCATCCTGCATAAACAGTGTTTACCTTTAATGTATCATTGTAGATTAAATGTTGACTGCACAGTGTAATGGCTTTAGAATAATGACACCAGCCACATTTAGACTGGTTCCCTATAAACTTTGCTGCCACTATGCTGTTCTGCCTGCAGCCGGGGAATTAAATCTCATTTCATTCATTCTCATCATTTACTCCACGATGCCACCTGCTTTCACGTCTCCATTAAAGACTACATTAATGAAAAAAGTAACACTTTGTCCTGTTGCTGGCAGTTGTAACTCTGTAGAAAACCGAAAGTGATGTTTGTCTTCTTGAAACTGGCACCAACAACAGTACAACTCAAATAATTAGCATCTACATCAATCAAGAAACAATCAATCATTGACAAATACAGATGCCATCTTAGTCCAGATTGAACCAAGATCAGAGATTGTAAATCTGTGTATTACCTATGCTAGCACTGCTGCTGTTGAAGAACCGAGCTGTATCCTCCAGCAGTGTGGGCTGGTTCCTGTCATTGGCCAGCCATGATGGCCCTCTGGAGGGTGCCAAAGAGAGAGATCCTCCCTGGAGGCTGGACCTGCTCCCCGTGTCCAGAGACAAGCCTGGCCTTTCTGCCAGAGGAGGCTCTGCAGAGGTCGGCTTGGCGGGTGACGACTTGTTGCCACTGCGAGACGACACCGGCTTGGATTCCTCATCGCTGTCGAATCCAAACGGATCCTCCAAGCCATCTGCGGATGGACGGGGCCTCTTGTGAACCCCAAGGATGGAGTCATTCTTGGGAGCGCCAGCGCGCTTGGAGCCCACCTTGGCCTTGTACTTGGTGTCACCCCATTTGGTACTGAGGGTGCCTCTCTTGGTGGACAGAACCTCATCAAACTTGGACGTGCCCTCTCCACCCTTACGGCTGTAGGTTTTAACGAATCTGGATGTCATTGTTGCATCTGGGTCATATTCTCTAGCAGGACAATAGAGCAGACAGAAAAGAACATTGTTTAAGACTCTGTGAGAACCTTTTTCATGAGCATCATGGATGCGATTCTCCACGTCCACCTTTGTCACAATTTCTCTAAATTACTACAAATTGTATTTACATCTATGTTTCAAATTGAACTGCAGCAGCCAGTGACAGCCATATTCACTGTTCAGCTGATTAACTGGTTCAAAACCATCATGACTTTTATAAACATTGGTCCAAAAAATATCGGCCTCTAAATAGTAGTGTTCGCCAGCAAACATTAAAAAATGTTCAATCTTATCATATATGTATGTATCTGGTTTTACTGATAATGAGGTTAATACAGAAACGGTGTTACAGAAGTTAGCTGTGTGAATTACTAGCTAACATCTTGAGGACTTCTCGGCCAGCTGGTTTGACAAAACAAGGCTAACATTAGCTTGTCAGCGGGCTAATGGCGCTAAGTTACCTATCAACACTGGCAGGATGCTAGCAGGAAAATTAATGGAGATACAACAAAATCTGCTGGTGGAGGTGAACCAAATCAAGCAGAGAGTCAGTTTAATAACCAGCCGAGACATGTGTCACGCAAAAACAGATCAACCTTTCTCCAAGTTACTACTAAGCTAACGTTAGCTCGAGTTTTAGCCGTTGCCATTAGCAGAGAGCTCAACAGAGGAGAGGAGCCGTCAGTCCAGCAAACTGCTAGCTTCAAGCTAACAGCTAACAATAACTACAAACTGTCATCGTGTCGTGCCACAACCAGAAAAATCCACACATATGCCATTTTCTGCTGGTATGAGAACACTGACTACTACCCGTATTTCCACTTACTTGGTGAGCTAAAGGGCCGATCCGCACAAAACACACTCCAGAGCCGAAACGGCCGTTAAACTCGCACCGGACTGGGCCTGTTTCTCTGATTCAAGCTGCGGTGCACAGTATAAACAAGGCCGATCAGACGCCCTTAACGGCAGATTAGCGGGGTCGAAAGACTGCAGAATGAACCGCAGACCCAGACTAGAGAGAAAAGATCCAGCTTATTACCAAATCTAACGAAATCGTCTCTTATTATCAAGCTAAATCGCACTCGATTGTTTCCTCCGGGCTGCGACGAAGGCTTCCATTGGACTCCCCCGGTACGTCAAGTTACCCGGACATTGAAGAGCGTGACCGGAACTTAAGGTTATCGATCCTTAAAATAAAATAAAAGCATAAATTGACGATACGGTATAGGTATTTTAATAAAGGCAACTTAACATTGACGTATTAATACATAAAACGCGCGTTCTGTCAGATGTGACTTTAATACACTCCCACTTATTCAATATGTATTCGATTTCACCTTGATACATTATTCTGTTTACGGTTTAGACTGGCTGGTTTTTGCCTGGTTTTGTTTTGAAATGTTTCACCGGATTTGCTTATATGTAGCACTTCGAGCTTCACACTAGTGGCTTCAGCGATCTTATCATTACAAATGCCGCGTTCAGGGACTCCCATTAAACTCGTAAAAAGGTAAATTCCAAACGGCCCACAGTTAAATACTCGGAAAATGAGGCAAAATGGAGAAAAAAATATTCAACTCAACAGAGGAAATCACAGATAAACCATTTCTGTAGTTACTGTAGAAAGTGTGTGTTGTTATTTCTTTCCTGTTGAGCAAATCTAAAACATATTTCAACTAACAGTGTTTCTGAACCCAAACAAGTTTATTTTCCTACTTTCAAAATTGAACAATCCGCAATAATAACCTCATTGTAAAGGAGCCACAGGCTGTACTAGTAATCTAAATGGTAGTCAGATCACAAACACCTGAGGCAGTTCCTCAGCGTGAGGAGACGGGCGGGAGATCAACATGAAACAATCAAAAGACAGGCACTGTTTTCTGCACCTCTTCCTCCAGAGCAGCCACCCTCACCTCTTCTTCTGCTGCTTCTTATAGAAAAGGACTGATAAGGGTTTTTTAAATCTTCCCTAATCTGTCTGTCTGTGTTTCAAGACTGCTCATTGACGTGTTCTGCTGTTTTAATAAAGACCTTGAACTCATCCTATAAGGGTATCAGAGATTTCTGGAGCTCTTCTCTGTGATCCTGTGCAGCTTCCTGTAGTGAGAGTGTCACTCCATGAAGAAAATGTCTGATGAACTGGACACTGAATTGTTTCACTCCTCAGCAGCTCTGCAGACGGGCTTTACTGAAGCTGTGGCAGCGTGACGGGAGGACAGGATCTCTAAAGATTTCATGGCAGGCTGGACTGCAGTCATCCTCCTTGGACCTAACAGCCATTCTCCTCTGAGTAAAGCTTTTGGTTGAATGGTAATAATCATCAAATTAGTGTTGAGCACTGCTACATGCGGATATTGTAATGCAAGATTGGATACCGTGGCAAACAAATTAAATACATTGCCGCTGAACATTTTACTGAAAAGCATTTTCTGTGCAGCAGTACAGGACAAACAAAGCGTGTTTTCCGTTGCAAAGAGTCAATATAATTTCTTGGGGACTTTTCCTTTACTTTAAAGAGACTATTACAGACGTACACCTGCTCACATAACCCCTTTTTACTGAAAATAAAAACTGCAATTTCATTGTGTCTTTGAGGAGCATTGAAGCAAATGTGATAAATGGTTCAAAACATAGCTAAGATGTATTTGGAAGACTTGAATATGTTTCAGGACAATGAAAAAGATGAGAGAAGAATAATAGGAATATCTGAACTGCCTGGTGTTTTCTGAGCTGTCAAGCACAGTTGGATAATGTTGTTACTGAATATCTGAATGTACCTGCAGACACAACACAACCAGCATTTTCAGCCTGCTCTGTTTTATCCTCAGATGAACCACCATTACAGTCCCCGTCTTCTCTGAAAGGTTCCTGACACGAACAAACAGAAAGAGATTCTCTGAGTCTCTGTCTCTTTGTTTCTGAGGAGGGATGGAGTCACCAGAGCTGGATGACTGGCTCTTGCCATTTACCACAGAAGGACCTGAAATGATCCCAGTGCTTGTTGACATGCACCCCGCTACGGCTGTCTGTTTCTTCAGGGCAGTCAGGTCATCTTGGCATTAAGCCTTGCTTCTTCAAACCTCAAAAAACCTGTTACTGCGGAGCTCTAAGCCTGGCTGCAATCCCTGCGTGGCATGCTGCAGCCCCTGTGCCAGCATCAGCCGTCCTGTCAGCCAACACACTGGCCTTACTGTACCATGAGGGGCTCCATATTCACACAATAAAGAGCAGATCTGGAAGCAAAAGCTCCCTGAGCAGGCGTTGGTTGTTGAGATCCTGGCAGAGCTTGGAGGTGGCACCTGGAGTGCTCAGGCATCATACGGTTTTGAAGAATAGACCAGCGCAGGGTCTGGCATCAGTGCTGGCGGCGCCTTCCTTAAAAACAATTAGGCCTTTGACATTTAGCAGATAGCAGCTGTAGGATCAAATCTGGCAAAGACAAAGAGGACTGAAGCCAAATGACTTACCACCCCAATCAACTCACTGTTTTTTGGAGAGGGGGGCACTCTCTTTACTTTCTTTACACAAAAGATATTGTTGAAGTTCCATTTTGCACTAAAACATATTGGATCTATCAGGACTTTGAGGACCGCACCTCAAAACAGAAACTCACACAAAAAATCGCTCTGACTGGAAGCATCAAACTGGCACAGTTTGAGTCTTTAGTTGACTCCAGGGTAAGACTGTTGATGGACTGTCGTGGCTGCTTGAGAAACCAAATCATATTATTTACATATGATTTTGTGAGCACAACCGGCGACATTGAATATGTTTGCATTCTCCTTTACTGAGAGACTTTATGGGGCGCTGGGACGAAAATAAAAGAGGCAACAGAGTGTTTCCCTGCCTGATGCCCCTGTAGAGTTGTGCTGGAGGGTGACAGTAAGCTGGTGAATATATTACACTTGTTATATTATGCAGTCATGAAACTGGGACCCTGGCACAAGTTAAAGTCCACAAGAGCTGAGCTGCTGCAAAAACAGACCTGTATCCCTTAGAATAAGAGCCATATTGGAGGACTAAGCAATGAGGAGGAACGTTTAGTGAAGCTGAGAGTCGGCCGATCTGGTTGAATCAGAGACTAATGTGACGCCACCTTGAAGCAGCTGAGCGTTGTTCCTTTAGCTGACTTCCTGTCTGTGCTGCAGTTAGCGACTCCTCCCTCCTCTCTCTGTCACCACACTTTGCACAACTCCTTTACTTTATTGCAGGGCAGCTCTCGCCGTTTATCATTTCTCTCAGTAGTATAAGCCAGGAGCACTGGAATGTACCTGTAGCTGTACCTGTTCCACCATCTTGGTGAAGTTCTCTGCCCTGATTGGATAAAGTGGGCAGGGATACCAGCACATGCAACATGACTATAGTCAGTATGAGAGGAAGGTTGTGGCACTGTGGTTAAAGTCTGGTTGTAGTTAGACAGCTGTGACGCCTGGTGTGGGTTAGTGTGTGATTAAGGTTAAGAAACAAAAACAAATCTCAGCAGGTGTTGCCAAACACTGCATCCTCCTCCAGACTCTGTTTTCAGACATTCACACCCAGATGTTTCCTCATCACTGATATTCTGTCTCATATTCACATAATTCTAAAACACCAGGCTGCACTAAGGAGATTACTTTTGTCAGGAAGTCTCATTTGGAATAATGGCCTCGATATATGTATATATATATATATATATATATATATATATATATATATATATATATATATATATATATATATATATATACATACATATATCTCGAACAATATGGGGACAAACATGGACACAAATGACTGTTGGCACTGTGACAAACCAAGCACAAGACTTCAGTGTCATCACAGACCAAATCCATCCAGATGTTTTAAACTCCTCGTGGTAAAATCTTTCTCACTTGAATATTCTTGGAAGCGTCATCTTGATTGAACCTCACGTGGTCTATAAAGACAGTAGCAGAGCTGGTCTATGGTCCCTGCACACACATTTTTACATTTACTCATTTTTTCTCTTTATGAGCACCATGTTCCCGACCTGACACTTCCCTTTACCTGACTTCTTACCATTTATTCTTTAGTTGGAAGCAGACTGAGAATTTAAGAAACACAATTGTCAGAAGTGCATCGACCAGCCGGCAACATTGAACAGGTTTTGTGATTTCCTGTGCTGTGATGTTGGTCTGCCACCACCAGATGTCAGAGTTCACCCACAATCTGTCTCTGCTTCACTCGTCTTCTGTCTCATCCTTTCATCTCTGTGTGTCTGTTATGTTTCTCCCTCCTTCCTTCTTATTGTCCTGTTATAATCAAGGAGACATGATCTTTGACTTCTGTATTTCTTCATTATGCACAGACATGTGCACAGTGCAGTGCAGACCTATGTGTTGGAGTTATTTGTGTCTGTGTGTACAGTTGAATAAACAGCTGTAACAGGGACATTTATTGCCAATTTAAATAATAATAATGATAATAATAATAATGTTATAACTCAAGGCTTCTATAATTGACATAACTTTTTTTCTGTGTGATAAATAAAGTGTGATGAGGGGAAGACGACACTGAAGATTTGTAGAAGTAGCCGCAGTGCAAATGTGATTTTCCAGAACAGCAATTGTAAAATCCATGAAAGATTAACGGACTCAATCCCAGACTTTAATCTGAGGATTAACACTTGGCTCTAAATGGCTGATTTCAATTAAAGCCAATGCAACTATCACTGTAAATCTCGCTTCTGAGACAGTGTTCACATCGGCAGAACCTTATTGACCTCACTTGTTCCAATGGACTGTTACCGCAGGGCTTGAAAAAATGCATTGTGATCCAATAGTTCTAGGCTCAGGCTGACGCTTGATTAACAACTCTAAAGTCAGTGAATTTTATGTATCTGGATGAAAAAATGTTCCTCCTGCCACACAATATAAATATGAATATTTGTAACCTTTTTCCTCAAGTTGCAACACAAAAATGGGTTAAAAATCAGTTTGATCCTGCAGATCAGTGGGAAGAGCTGGGAAACAATCTGTTGGCTTTAAACTACAGCAATGTGTTAGTTTGTCTGTCACATTCATTTCTGATGTCAACGAGACGACCTGAACCAAACTCAGAGGTTTATCACCAGGTGTCGAGTGTCAACGTCACCTGACTGTTTTCACCTGTTTATTCTCCTTTAGACTGCTCACAAATCATCCTTCACAAAGAGCCTCTACACACACACACACACACACACTGAAAATAAATTTAGGGCCAGTCAGTCAGAAACACACACACACACACACACACACACACACACACACACACACGTGGTAAGTCCCCTACTTTGGTTTGAAGCATTATACCAGATGCTGTTTCCGTCTCTGAGTTTCAGATCAGCTAGGTGTGTGTGTGTGTGTCACCATAACTACCTGAATATCTCAGGTTTCTAGCGGCAGGTACATGAGAATATTTCCTGTCAGGTGACATTTTGACCTGAGTGACTGTTTCTCTGTTTAAATTGATCTGATGGATCACAGACTCTCTGTACTCGCTGCTCTTCAGCTGACCACTTGTCTGTTCTTGCAGAAGGAAACAATGTTTGACTGCTTAGTGTTTTTGTGAGACTGCATTTCCCATCAGCTTTTGCAAGAAGCGCAAGAAAAAACAAAATTAAACTGGCTGTGGATTGGTTGCAAATCTGCATCAAGTTTTCAGCAGTAAGCCTGTGAGGAAAACACTGTTTTCTGCCTTCAAAATAAAAGCTCAAACGTTTCAGAGGAAAAAAAAAAAAGTTTTGTCTTCTCTTCCTGGATAATTTTACCACCTCAGATCTGTACACGTTACTGAAACTAAACCCATCATACGGTGATCATGAGGTCATAGGTAGACTTTGTTATTTCAATATTTTGGGAAATACAATTATTTTCTTTCTGTCAGAGAGTAATCAGTTATCTGTCCATCATGAATCTTCAGCCAGGAGCTGGTTTGCTTACTCTTACCTTAGATTAGCACAAAGACTGGATGCACAGGGAAACTTTTAGTCTTCAAAATCTTAAGAAAACTTTGTTTATTACACATGACAGCTTGAATAATATATATTTTTGTGTGTGTGATATGTTACATCAGTTGTCATACAAAAGATAAATGACATATTCTGTTATTATTTTCAGAGATTGACAGGTCCATATTACCAGTTCAATAATTTCTGCACGTCCATTTTGACCTAGTTCATTTAATGTCATAACATAAGTTTTTATTTAATTTATTTCATATTGTTGTGCATTATTTTTTTACATTTATGTTTAAATTGCACACCACATACTTAACATGTATTTTTTGCTGATGGTTCTGCACTTTTGCACATTTCATGTTAGAATAGTTATTTGTCTGCTTTCCAGTTCTTCAGTGTTCCGGTATTTTACGTTGAAAACCACACGGAAGTGACGCAGTTGTCGGCTGCTTTTATTTTTAACAACTAAAACCGGAAGCGGGTTGTTTGTCTCGCGTGTAGCTTGACGCTGGTGCCTGACAGCTGCCACACTGGACTCGGACTGAGCCGAACTGTGTAAGTAAACCCAAAATCCGCCGCTTCTTTCCCGCCCGTGTTCCGCCTGGCGGCCGGACCGGTACGTCAGCAGAATAATTCCCGCCATGAATATAATAACTGAAGAGCGCGAGCTGCCGAGCGGGCAGCTAATGGAGGCGCGAGAGGAAATCGGTCGATGTGTGTAGGCCCGTGACAACAGTTCGATCTCCGCCGGGAGGAACTGAGCTCCGGTGGCTGTTTAAATGGACCGCAGCGGTTCTGGTGTTGGTGTTGGTGTGTGTGTGGACCGATGGTGTCTGAGTTGAAGCTAACAGCGGCGGAGACAAGACGAGCTCGCGCTTGTTACCTGAGATATAAAGCAGTAATGTGACGGTCAACATGGAGGAAAGTGGTGATGTGTTCTCCTGTAGAGAAACACTGGAACTGTCCTGAGATGTGAACTTAACGTGTGTCTGAGGTGTGTTGATGTTTGTTAACGTGCTGTCAGATGTTTCCACACAGCTGCAGTGTGTCTGTGACTGGTGACAGACTCTAGATCAGCTCCAATGTTCATTTTATAGACCTCTGAACGTGTCTCTCTCCTACAGAGATGATCTTTTTAATCAATTAGCTGATTGGATGAAAATTAATCTGCAGTTATTTTGATCGTCCGTTAATTGTTTCAGTCATTTTTCATGCAGGACAACAGATATGTGCTTAGTAAATTAGATATCTTAAAGGAGCAGTTCACCCCAAACTAAATGGATAAATAAGTAAGTCATCTTCTCCTCCTCCTCCTCCTCCTGATGATATAAAGTCATCCTCTCCTCCTCCTCCTCCTCCTGATGATATAAAGTCATCTTCTCCTCCTCCTCTGACAATTGAATCTGACATTTGAACATTGCGTTATCTTGTGTCCTGGGAAACTTTATGTTCTCTCTGTCAGTCTGGGAGTTTCCTTGCTGTCATTTTGTTTCAGCTGCTGTAGTTTTCCTGTATTAACTGTACGGTCGTCATCTAAAATCCTGCAAAGACTCTGTGTAGTTTTGAGTTGTACGGGACGAAAATGTGCCCACAAGAGGAGATGATTGACTAGTAGTTGGAGAAAAGGAGTTTAGACATACAGTAGATCATTCTTAATCCCAATCAAATCTGTGAAGTTAGTGACACACTCACACACACCGTGAACACATGACTCTTCAGGTGTTTTCATGCATTTGAAAATTCCTCTTGCAATGTGCAGAAGCCTGAAACTGAAAGGTGAAGAAACCAGATAAAGAGGTGAAGTCTTCAAATCCTCATTCTTGGTGTTCTGATGAGAGTTTTCAGGTCACCTGCTTGTAGCAACAGGTTTTGTCATGAGAGGGAACTGAAGAGTTCAGCTGTTGCTCGCACATGCTTTGAGATTAAAATAATGACCTTCAGCTTTTATTTGAAGTTGTTTATGTCCATGTGAGGTGAGACGTGTAGCAGTCTACACCTCCTGCACTGTTTATGCGGGTGTTGAAACATTTAAAAGCTGGAGTCAGATCATTGTTACCTTTCAAATCTGATCAAATACAAAGCCGGCAGACTAAAACATGTCTCTGTTATGAGCTGGGCATTAAGTTAATATTTAATACAACACACAGCCAGACTGCAGCTATAAACCTTCAAAGTGTAGCTCCTTTCACCTGAGGTAACTCTACCTGTCGACCTGTCCCGCCTCCCGGCAGTGTTCCTGTGATGCTCCAGGGCGGGCTGAGCTGGTCGGGGTCGCGATGCCGTACGTGGACCGACAGAATCGCATCTGCGGATTCCTGGACATCGAGGAGAATGAGAGCAGCGGCAGGTTCCTGCGCAGATACTTCATCCTGGACACCCAGCAGGGAAACCTGCTGTGGTACATGGACAACCCACAGGTGAGGCTGTGTGTGTGTGTGTGTGTGTGTGTGTTTAAGCAGTTTGTTTAGTTTACTTTTTAAATGATCTGTAGCAGCTCTGATGTGTGAAGTTATAGAAGTGATAGATTAATTTCCTTCCCTCCAGGCAGCTGTTGTTAACAGTACAGCATCACTCGCATACTTGCAGCGACTTGAGACTCGCTTCAGGAGATAATCTGTCGCATAGTTTCCTGTATTGTTTTCACTGAAGTCAAGCAGACATTAGAAATACAGTCTGACTCACCGATGTGCCCTCAGGCATCTATTTCAGTCAGCTATTTTATAATGAATTGACTGGTTTGATTCAGTTTTCTCTCTTTTAAGTCAGAATTCTCAGATTCCAGCTTCTTAAATAGAAATATTTTTATGACAGTAAACTGAATGTCTGTGGGTTGAGGACAAAACAAGACCTTTGAGGACGTCATCTCGGGATTTGGGAAACGCTGGTCGACATTTTCCTCCCTTTCTGCAACCTGCGAGCTGCTGCCATCAAAATCCCTGTCGCTTGGGGAAACAACGACAACGACATCCAAACGAGAAACATACATGATAACACTTAACATCAACCCAACCAGATTTGACTTTTTTCATCCACTGTAACTCTGGGGCTCGCCCCGACAGGCGGAGCCGTCGTACATCCTGGGCTTTGCACCACCCAAGACAGTTGTGATTGGTTTAAAGAAATACGACATCAATTATTATTTCACAAGGTTGCATTTCAGCCTCAGCCCTCAGAGGTCTGTGGCACTCAGCCTAAAGACCATTGGTTCAGTTCTGTTGGAGACAAATCTTTATTTCACAAACGTGTGGTTTTCATTCCTCTGAAACAGCTGGTCACTGTTGAGCAGATGTTGGTCAAACAGGAGGAAACGGTGCATTTGTAGGGGACTATTTTCAGCAGCGGATTAATTCACATTTGTTGCTCCAGTGAGTATTTGGGGCAGAAGGACGGTGTGTGTGTGTGTGTGTGTGTGTGTGTGTGTGTGTGGAGTCAGACTGAGAACTGCACCGTCAGTACAGCTCACAGAAGAGGAATAAACAGAATACAGTAAGGCAGATGATATCTAACCAGAGGAGGGTGAGCTGCTAACGCTGTGAAACCCTGAAATAATCTGGGTTTAAACGCTCTGAAGAGGAAGTCGTGGGTTTATAGGAGCAGATGTGAACGTGATTGGTTGAATCTATAAGTCAGACAGCTCTTATCAAACACATCTGAGAGCTCCATCGGATCGCGTGTGAAACAATGCAGATAAACAGGAACCAGAACAAAAAGTGAAAAGTTTAGTAGCGTCTATGTTTCCCACAGCCGGGGAAGTCCTCGAACACTGCAGCCTCGGGCAGGTCGGCTGCTCCAGCTGCTGCCAGTGACCAGATGTTTGACTCCGGCAGCTTAAAGTTAATATCTGCTGCTGATGCTGCTGCTGTGTGGTGCGACAACACCTCATATCACAGTATAGTCCATTTCATATCCAGATAATGACATATAGATGCGTTTGTGTTCTAAATAAAATGAATAGTTCAATAACATGCATGGAGAGGCCTTTTGTTTTATTGCATTTTAAACAGGTGCTTTCTTCTTTTTTAATCATATTTTCAATGAACATTTTAATTGATTTGAGCACTTGACTGGACGTTCAGACACCCAAACCATGTGGATGCAGCAGAGGCAGCCCCCTCTCGTACCTGTAACACTACCGCTACTGTTCAACATGAAAATAATGGTTCGATGTTTTTTGTGTTTTCTTGTTCAGAATCTGCCTAAAGGTGCAGAGAAGGTGGGATCTCTCAAACTCACCTACATCTCCAAAGTGAGTCCTCTCTCACATGCACACACACAGTTTTAATAACACTTTGGTCTATTATCAAATACCTGCTAACCTAAGAAGATCTCTGTATTAGATCCTGAACATCCTGTTGGCTTTGACACATGCAGTTTTCTTCTTCTTCTTCTTAATTAACACCTTTCTCGCTTTCATTCAGGTCAGTGATGCAACCAAACTCAGACCGAAGGCAGAGTTCTGCTTTGGTAAGTTCATCTTTCATTTTATGCTCCCTATCTTTATTACTTTCCTTCCTCCCTCTTTTCCTGAGTCAGACCTGATCACCACCTAAATCCCTGGATCCAGCTCCCAACATCTGGTGGAAAACCTGATGTAGCAGCAGATAAACGCACACGTAGGTGTAGTCTTCAGGTGTCCATGTAGTTTCGGCCATCGATTTTGCTTTTTCCCCTCAAACCTCCTCTACTTTTTCTCCGGCATTTCTTCCTGTCCAATCTGCTCTATTCCCACTCCTTCCTCGCTTCCTTCCTTTCTCGTTTCTCCCTTTTTCCCCTCTCTGCCTCCCTCTTTTCCTCCCCCGTAAGGTTTATTTCCTCCCTTTTGTCCCTCACTGCTTGTTGTTGTTCCTCTGGTGGCCAACGGTAGCTTTTTGTCACTCAATAGGAGGAAACTGTACAATATCCCTGACCTGACCTCTGTATGTGTGTGTGTGTGTGTGTGTGTGTGTGTGTGTGTGTGTGTGTGTTTGCATCTGGATTGGATGTTAGCATATGCACACACACACACACACACACACACACACACACACACACACACACATCCTCTGCCTCTGAGAAACCAGAAACAAACTGATATTTTTAGCTCAGGATTTGCATGCAGCTCGGTGTAGTTTTTCTTCTTCTTCTTCCTCCTGTTGTGCTTTCATTTGTCGAATGTTTTAAACCAAGAAGAAGATGAAAAAACAACACATCTTGTTTTGTCTCCCTGACTCTCTCCCTCTCTCTCTCTGTGTAGTTATAAATGCAGGAATGAGGAAGTTTTATCTGCAGGCCAACGACCAGCAGGATTTGGTGGAATGGATCAGTGTTCTCAACAACGCCACCAAGATTACTGTGAGCCTCACACACACACACACACACACACACACACACACAGATGGATCAATAGGTGACCCTGTTTCTCTGGTTGTTGTAGGCCGCTCTGTCTTCTGCCTCAGGCTGCAGCAGATGGAAAATTACCCATCAGGCCACAGAGATAAAGTTCAGTTCAGAGCTTAACAGAGTTTAAATGGAACGAGAACATGAAAGACTTTCACATCCACCTGCAGCTGCAGCAGCGTCCATCAGCAGGGCAGCACAGGTGTCATGTTCGTCTGTTCTCAGAACTTTATGTTCCCTTTTCTCTACTTTGAATTTTGTACCACAGAATTCCTACATTCTGTCGTTTACTAAGTAAACATCTGTAACACTATACGTTTATAAAGGAATATAGACGTGTAGATAATCTTCTTTCAAAAAGTCCGAGACATTTTTCAGACATGTTTCAGTAAGTACACTGAGCATGTAGGCTGATGATATTTAGACACGTTGTTTGCCCCGCGTTGGATCGCTGATGTACACAGGAAGCAGATTGTCTACTCGGTTGTTTAGCTACAGAGTCGACTGTGAACGAGGCAGTGAAACCTTTCTGCTCTTCACATGATCTTCAGGATAATTTGTCATCAAAATGTTGTCAGCAGCCATTTTTGTCTCTCTGTTCCATCACTATATGATTAATGCCTGTTTGTGTCTAAGTATAACGTCAAGAAACGTCCTCTGTACAAACTCAAATATGCCAATATTATAATAAATATTCAGATTCCGTTCACGTTTGCCAGCAATAGTACAAACGCTGGTAAAGTTGTGTGTCTTTGTCATCGTATACAAAAATCTCTTCCTCTGGTTTCTGTCTGTCTGACTATTCTGTAGTGACCTGAAACACTGTTTTCATGAAATATCCCAAAAAGTCTCAGGTCTTTTTTGTTCAGTTATTGTCAACAGATTCCACAAAAGACCAAAACCAACAACAAATTGGTCTTTCTAGCAAGTATTTTGTGTGCCTGGTGTATCTTCTTTACAGCTCGAAAACACAAAAGCACTGTGCTGATTTTGGTTGTTAGGAGACAAAATACAAGATGAAAGCTCCTGGAAGAGATAAGAAAACAAAGATAAACCATGAACTTAAGACCTGTGGGTGTTGACCGTGTGCTCGACAGACGGGCCTTTTGTTCATCTCCTTTTGTGTTTTTAGGTGCCAAAGGCAGGCGAGGGCCACGCCGCCCACGCAGAGACTCCCCAGGAAGCCCTTGGAGCCATGAAACAGGTCTCCTACAAGACTGAGATCATCGGAGGAGTCCCTATCATCACTGCCACACAGGTAACACACACACACACACACACACACACACACACACACACACACACACTCTGTCATGTGCGTTGCCTCAGCAGAAGCCTGTCAGGTCCGGTCCTGCCTGCGATGGTATGCAGCCACAAATGCGCGACCCAACACGCATCGACACAAACGAGTGATGGCTGGTTTGAGTTTCATGATCTGTCCTGCATCTCGACTCGGCTGCTGGGAAACTAAAGACACAGAAATGTTTCGGAGCTCATTAAGAGTTCAGTTATTAAAGGAAAATTTGTGTCCTTAAGTGATGTGTGGAGCTACAGCAGGAAGGAGGAAGTATACCAGGCGCTGTAGCCTGCTCCAGCAGCTCGAGGCTACGTTAGCTGCTACCAGCACAACTGCCACTGACGAGGAAGAGGAATGCATGGAATGAAAAGATAAAATCTTGCTATGCTGTGTTGATTTTTGATTTGAAAATTGAGGACTTAAATTTGAACCTTTTGAGAATTTATACCTCAGCATCTCTACAGCATGTTGAATGAAAGGTTCTCTGCTCACCTGATGTTATTGTGACTGTTGTAAGTAAAATGAAACGATATGACGACCTAAACACCAAATAGAACTAAAAGAAATAAAAGTAAAGAGTATCAGACAGATCAGCAAAAACTTTGAAATGTTTTTGCTTAAATATCTGAGTTGACAGTAGGCAAACATTGTGTGTGTGTGTGTGTGTGTGTGTGTGTGTGTGTGTGTGTGTGTGTGTGTGTGTGTGTGTGTGTGTGTTTCAGGAGCAGGGGGAGGGGCAGAACGGGGCGGACCGCGGAGGTTTGAAGCGTGGGCAGAATCAGCTGCCCTACTTCCTGTCCAGAGGAGCTCAGGACCAGGCCGTCATCAAGGCTGGATACTGTGTCAAACAGGGAGCTGTGGTGAGAGTACACACACTCTTTATGATGTGTACATGACTACATTCCTGCTCCTCACAGGATGAACCATCTGGATGAACTTAATGAATTTTTACATTTTAATCTGCACTACTAATGGCTGAATTCATCGAGATCTTCTTTGTTTCTGTGAAAAAACACCCAAAGCTTTTCTCTGGCAGCCGTGTCCAACTAACTGGGTTAAACTAACTACATACACTGATGTCACTTCCTCAGATGAAGAACTGGAAGAGGAGGTACTTCATGCTGGATGAAAACGCCATCAGCTACTATAAATCTGACCTGGTGAGAAAATCTGTCTCTTAGTTGGTTAGCTGGCAGCAGGGAGCTGCCTGGAACCAGGTTATTTAAGAGCATGTGAGCATGCCGAGTAGCTCACACTTAACCGTGTACACACACACACACACACGCACACACACACACACGCACACACACACACAAGCACACACCCACACGACATACACACACTTGGGCGTTCTCCTACTTTCTGTATTTCATTTTTCCTCAGGTTATTTGTTTTGTTATGGGAGGTAAATGTCTAATTTCTAGAAAATGGTGTGTGTGTGTGTGTGGGGGTGTGTGTGTGTGTGTGTGTGTGTGTGTGTGTGTGTGCGTGTGTGTGTGTGTGTAGCAAGGCTTGTTGTGCCCTCAGTCAGTTGTGCGTCTCTACATGCTGTGGCATGCGTCCTGAATACCTCATCATATGATCCACGTGTGGACAGATAGGCGAGTCCCAACCACAGCCTGTCAGGAGACACACCCAGTGTGTGTGTGTGTGTGTGTGTGTGTGTGTGTGTGTGTGTGTGTGTGTGTGTGTGTGTGTGTGTGTGTGTGTGTGTGTGTGTGTGTGTGTGTGTGTGTGTGTGTGCATACTAGCTGTGTGCTCATGCCTTGATATTGATGCCATGAGTACCACTGTTGAGAAAATCGTCACTTCTTTAAATGTTACAACAGAGAACAGAGTTTCTCTCCGACTGTAAACTCCCATGAAGAACCTTTTTCAGAGTTCCTCAACACAGCAACACAAGATTCTCCTGGATAATGTTTTAATAACATGATACTAAAGAGAGGAAACACTCTACTCCCACTGAATTTATCCCAAAACTGACTCAGAATCTGAAAGTGAGCTTATTTAAACTGCTGAATCTCAAATCAGGTTTATACAAAACAGGGGTGTCGCCAATAACAGCTGTTGACAGCTGTGATATTTAAAATATAAATATGGATATCTTGTTAAAAAGAACACATATGATGTTATAGTGTAAATGATCCAGCTCCTCTTAAATCACTGCTGTTTCTCTCTGTTAACTTTTAGCCAGATAGTGAGTTGCTGCTACGCATTGATTAACTACAGCAGACATGATGACGGAAAAAACAGACAAACCACAAGATGAATATATATATATATCGTGATAATCTCATTTTCATGAATTCTTTCAGACATGATAATCATCCAGTGAAATTATGAAGTCATGACAGCCCAGATACAAATCTTTAGATATTGCTCTGTGATTGGATGTTTTGTATTTTTCCTGTTTCTGACAAGGTGAGAATCCAAATCACATCAGGAAACATGCGACAAACATAGCACAGATATGAGTCACGGGGTTTTCTTAGAGTCATACCTGTTTCTACGCATGTTCCAGATGATGTGAAGCGTCTCTTATTTTCTCCTCTCGCCTTCCTTGTAGGAGAGGGAGGCGCTGAAAGTCATCCCGCTGAAGGAGATTCACAAAGTGCAGGAGTGCAAACAGAGGTCAGTGTTGCTGCTGGCAGGTGATTATGTGCTGCTGAATCGTCTCAGCACATCTGAACATTTCTGCTGCTCTGCTCTGTTTCTGCAGTGAGCTGATGATGAGGGACAACCTGTTTGAAATGGTCACCAGCTCCAGAACCTTCTATATACAGGTGACACACACAAACAGGACTCACTGAGGCGTTGCTTACCATCATTTTTCTTGTTGGAGTTTAAATGTTTGTGGATGGATTGACGTGAAGGATTGTGCAGACAGCTTCCTAATATCTCCTGATCACTGTGGGGATCTCTTACCTTGTCCTCCAGTGCCACCTGCAGGCTGACATGTGAAAAAAGTCTACCAAACTAAAATATTACACATTAACATTGTTTGTCTCTGTGTGTGTCAGGCTGACAGTCCAGAGGACATGCACAGCTGGATTAAGGCCATCTCCGGGGCGATCGTGGCTCAGCGCGGCCCCGGACGCTCCGCTAACACTGTAGGTGCCCCGTCACATCATGTTGCACTAACATATGTTATCAAAGAGGAAATATCTACGTAGACACCCACAACTCTCCAAGAACACAAACTGTACGTGGTGTAACCGCGGCAGAAAAACACTTTCTGACACTTTTCCATACTTCCAGACATAAGCTCTGTTGCTTTTGATGAGAGAGTTCCTGCAGCAGGCGAGGTTTAAAACGTGGAGCGATATAATGACATTGTTCACTTCATCTGTGCACCACAGTCAGTAACATGTTTTAAATCAGTCACTAGGTGAATGTAAGTGTTCTGTCATTATCATGTAGTGGAACCTGAACAGGTTCAGTCCATGTTTTATCATCTTCTCTCTTTTTTTAGGAGGTTCACAGCCCGATGATGATGATGATGATGATGATGTTTGAAATGTGTTTTCTTTTGCACAAATTGTCTGAAACAGTTCACCTTACACTCACACAAACACACAAAACGACTGATGTTTCTCCCTCTCTGTCTCCAGTCTCTCTCTCTCTCTCTGTCTGAAGAGTTTCCTTCCAAAACGACACAATTAACCACCAGAATCATAAGCAAAGTCGAATAAATGAATTACATTAAACGGCAGTCAGGTCTGCATGGCCGTAACAGTTCGGATCGGATGTGTAAAGTTGGTTGACTGACGGGGACACTTCATGGCCTCTGTGGATGGTCGGTGGTCGTTTGGAAAGAAGCTCTTCACTTCGCTGTAACTGAGCTGTGCTATAAACTGTTGTTTTCAGATCCGTCAGGCCAGAAGGCTGTCCAGCCCTTGTATACAGAGGTATACACCATTCTGCAGTGGTGAATGCAGCACGTATGTGACCCCATGCCCTTCCCCCCTCCAAACCCTCTCCCCCCCATTCACCCCAGTCACCAGCCGCCCCTCACCGAGCATCGACTCTGCACACTACAGGAGTTTTCTGGTTCTGTGTCCAACTGAGGCGTTCTTGTTTGGATCTCGCAGCACAGTGAACCCTGTAGTGTCCATCCATCCTGTAAGCTGCTGCTGGCTGTCTGGTTAGTGTCACCTAATGCTGAGGCAGAGGGAGAGAGCCTGTAGTAACAGCAGGTGGATAGTTTGTAGATTTACATGAATTGTGTTTAAGATTCATCTCAAATACAATCCAGTCCTGTCGTTTCACTTCCACCTGCATTAACAAGAGTCTTTCATCCAAATGGGCTCTGAATCTGTGGCACAGTTCACAACTTGGAATTCAAACTGAACTCTCTCTTCTCTGTACCTCAAGACAGTTCAGATTCTAACAAGAATCTCTGGATCCTTGCTTCAAAGGTCCAGTGTGTCCAGGCTTTAGGCTCCATCCCATCAGGACAGAGAAACAAGAGGCAGTGGTTGAAATCTCCACCTACGATGTTGGAAAACCCTTCAACACCTTCATTTCCAACAGCTGTCTTCAGCTGCAGTGATTGCTCTTGTTCTACTGCGGCAGACTTGGTGTCTGACCACACTGCTGCTATCAATCAAGTCACTGAATATGAACGAACACTGTGTCATTACCAGGACGCTAGCGGTGTTTTGTGGGCTAACATCAGCAACTGGTACTCCTGCCCTTCTGTCTGCACGGACATTAGAGGAGCAGCAGCTTTACTGCTGGGCTTCTGTTTTCTTTCAGGGATCATGTCATCAAAACGACACGGATACAACATAACAAGACGATCCGTAACCATGTAATGTTAGCTAGATGGCAAGTAAGCTACAGAGTAGAAGCAATTGAAAAATGAAAGAGAGTCTCGTAACCTTCAGTTTGAAGTTTGCCTCTGACAGACATTTGGAAGGACACCCTACACCCGACATGGGAGCTCAAAGTGGAGGGGTTGGCCTGACGGGTGGAGGCAGGAGGGGTCAGGGATTTGTCCTGAGGTGACATGTGTGATGCAGTGTGATGCAGGTGGAATGTTAGCGAGTCCTAAATTGTTTCTGGGATCAATAAAACGAAGATGTTACAGTCTCTGAGTGCTGCATGATAAGGGCCTGATCACTGACCTTTGACCTGAGTCCCGCCTGCAGCCAGATGTGCTCGCTCATCACTGACGATCACCTCATGCCTGAACGTTTGTTGGCAGCAGCCCCATCATCCTCCATCATCCTCCCTCATCCTCCATCATAATCGCCCCCCTCCCCCAGACATCGTCGTCCCCTTATTGATCTTTGTTTATTCTTTTATTGGTATTTTCACACATTGTTCAGTTGTCTTGTGGGCTCATCCATCCACATCTCAGTCAGCTCAGATCTGTCCGTCCCCTCTCATTCTCATAATCATCTCTGAACTTTACTTGTCTGTCTTCACTCCTTTCGTCCTCGTCGCAGTGCTCTTTCTTCCTGTTGTGGGTCATTATTCACATCTTAACAGCATTTACAGCGTTCCTGACTCCCAGCAGGATTTGGCAAAAACCAAACTCATCATGAGCTTTTTCTTTTTTTCCCCGCTAACCCTCTGTCATGTTGTCTTTCTGTCTTTCTGCTTGTTTGTCTGTGTGTGTGTGTGTGTGTGTGTGTGTGTGTGTGTGTGTGTCTGCTTTTTCAGAGAGTGAGGTGTGACAGTGACGTACTAACCTTCCCCAAATGAGCCCTGCTGCCTACTTCCTGCCCCTCCCACTGCTGCTCATCGTCCAATCACCAAGCCCCACTGCCTCTCTCCGCTTCCTTAGCAACTGCTGTTCGATTCCTGCCCTGCTCCTTGGCAACTGCAGCATCACTCGTTCGTACGTGTTGCTTGTAACTGCATGAACCCTCGTGCCACAGTCACAGTTCACAGCATTTTCTCCGGATGGATATTGTGTGACCTCGTATCTCAGAAATTAAGCTGGCAGGTAAAAAATGTTAACAGAAGGGACAAAATTGTACTTTCCAGGACAGTTCAGTCGTCCACATTGTACTTATGATCTTTACTGATAGTGTGCAATAGATTCACAGAGATTTGTTTTGATGTCCGGTTGGAGCACCTCAAGACTTAAACTGCAATGAATCACCAGAGCAAAAGATGAAGAGCTCAGTTACAAAAAATACCTGGGTCTTTTATTTTCTAAAAGGTCAAACTAAAAGTCTGCGGACATAAAACTTTCCCAAAGTTTAAAAACATCCGGTTGCAGAACTTCAAATCAGCAGTTTGCAGCTAATTCACGGCTGAAATTCAGGCTTTTAAACATGAACTATGTGTCGGCGCCTCTATGATCACCAGGATCTTCGCTTCAGCTATCAGTGCTGAACAGACGCTTTTCTTCTGCTAATTAATCAAGAGCTGTGAGGCGAGCTAATGCTCTTTGGCAGCCGTTAAAGACGTCCTCAGCATCTGCTGAACCCAGATTTCCTTTCATTAAATGATCTGGTCATCATCGATCCATCAGGTTATTCTGTGAAGATGATATCATCTGAAATCTTTGGCTTAATAGATACGCTGTGTGATATTGTAGAGTTTGATCTATCTTAACTTTTCCATCTAATACCAAATGTTTACTGAGCTTAATCCTCACTCACACAGTGACCTGAGAAGCATGTCAATCAAACCATATGTCAAGATTTACAATGTAAATGTTTCCTTGATCATCAGCTTTATAATCTTAGATTATTATTATTTTATTTATTTATTTTAGTTTGCTTAAGTAAAGGTTGGATGTTTGATATTTCAGACCTGAAGTCGAAAATTCTGAGAATATAATTTGAGGAAAAAAATACAGAAGTGTGAGTTGAGATAAAAAGTTTGTATAATGAATTAAAAAGGTGAATTTTTAAGATAAAAAGTCAGAATGATGAGATACAAAGTTTCATCTTTTTATTTTATTGCTTTTATCTTTTACTGGTAGAAGTTTGATTCCCTACAAATTTAAAAAAATATATAAAATATTTAGTTTCCTGGTGAACAAGTTGACGTTAGACTTCTACATTTTACATTTTACCTGCAGCTTAATTAGATGCTTTTGTCTGGAGGAAGAGAAGAAATCTGACAGACTTCTCCTTTTACTGCCTCCTCCACCCACTGAGCCATCCCTCCGTTCAGCCCATCCATCCATCCATCCATCCATCCATCCATCCATCCATCCATCCATCATTCACAACCGTCTGTCTCTTCTGCCTCTCACTTCCTGTCCTCCTTCCTCTCTCCAGGAACGCAGTGACCACTCCTCTCCCTCCCCAACATCCTCCTCCACCTTCTACTACCCCCTTGACCAGGAGCTACACTACCCACAATCCTCCTCCAGCGCCACCTCATCGGGCCCTCAGCCTCACACTGGACATGCACCACCAGGACAACTTCCTGGGCCTGCTTCCGTGGAGGCTGAGCGGCGTCCAGTCCGTGATGATGCCCCTCCCATCGGCGCGCTCCCGCCTGTCGCTGCAGGAGACGGTGCAGTCTTCAAAGTAACGGAGGAGATCGAGTCCCCGTGGAAACGCCGCAGCGAGATCGCCCGGCTGGGATTTGTTGACGGCGATGGCGGGGAGCAGCTTAACAGTCGACCCACTGAGAATTCTGACCTGCAGATGACAATGATTTGATGATAATTCTTGACAATCTCTAAAGGACACACACACACACACACACACACACACACACACACACACATACACACACACACACTTCTACACAAGCTCCGTGTGCTGACTGCGCCGCGTGCTTAGAAAACTACCTGACCGGTCACATGATCCTTCAACAAAACTTCCTGGGACCATTTAATGTTCGTGTGTGCACATGTGGAATAGGACCTTCTTCTTCCTCTGCTGTTTTCTCCTTCACGTTTGTCTTCCCGGATATTATTCACAAAGTATTGCTGCGGGGCAAACAGAAACCGTGTAAAGAAAAAAAACAAATCTTTAATTGTACAGTGAAGTTTTAACGTGTTTCAGTAGCACAAGAATCACTAAACCCGGCTCGTAAGAAACGGATGAACCAAAGTTTGCAGTCGTTTGGTTTTTCAACAGCAGCGGCATGAAAAAACTGTGTCAGTCGTCTGTGACGCTGAGAGACTGACTAATCCAGCGTCTCGGTTTATTTTCGAAGACAATCCCACTGAATATTTTAACACTGGAGAGCTTTTTACCTTCTTCTTTCTCTCATCTCCAGTTGAAGAGTTCATCCTGTCAAAGATGTTTTAAATCCAGACTCACTTAAAAATGCTTTTTTAAGGGACGTTCAATGAATTATGCTCTTGAATTTATTTTGAAAAATGATCCATATGACAGAAGGTCAGAGCATTTTCTAAATGTTAGGGCTTACACACACAAGCATTTATAATAGTTAAATTAAATACCAAGACAGGTTAATAACAGTTTAATCTGTGGATTCACTTTTGGGGGTGAAGTAAATCTAACCTGACGGGCCAGATATTTGACACGGAACCTTCTGGCACTTTCAAAAACATGATTTTCAGGTGATCGTCTATCACACACTGACTTCAACCAATCAGAGTGCTACCAGCGGAGCTAGCTGGTAAATCAAACTCAGAATTGATGAAAGCGCTCGGTGCCGTTCTCTGCTCGTCTTTTTATACATTTAAACTCTGCAGGAGTATAAACGCTCCACCAAACTGAAGCATCAGGTTTCGAGTGGACGGTACAAACGTATGTTGTATTGTGTAGTTAGCGAGCTAACTAGCTTGCTCAGTGGTCGTTAGCTTCCTGGTTGGCTGCCATGTTAGCCCCATGAGTGCTTAACGCGTCAACACACTTCCAGCAGCGCCTGTTTGGCGAGCTAGAAGCTGTGCATTAAGATTGATGCATTTAAGCAAAACATAAACCATCAACATATTTCCAGCAGTAATCCTGAGCCATTTATTATTTTTGAAAATGTATCATTCATAAAAATAAAAGACAGACAGACATCTCCTCATCTACGGAGACAGTATGTGGATTTTTTTCGATGCGAGGTAAAACATAGTTATAAAACGTTGACATTTCTGATAAAAATCAACACAAACTCAAAACTGAATCCAGAGAAGATTGTAAATCTTTCAGCTGAAGCAAAAACATGAAGTTTACCAAAGCAGTGGAACATTTGAGTTTGATAAATGACTCGACCCCCAGAGAACCTGAGCTGAGCGCTGACAGAGAAACATTTAAAGGTTTCTGCGTGTTTCTTAAGATAAAGACGACTGCACACAGCAGCAGAGATTCAAGGACGCTGCTGTGGACTGAAGTGTCGAGGGACTGATTCTCATTCTGCTCACCAGCTTAACTCACCTCACCTGCTGCACTGTGCTCTCATGTGACCGCTCCTTTGTGACTCCATCACACGTCGATGTATTTGTTTTAATGTTTTTAGTGAAAAGATATTGGGAGACATGAAACCAAACTCATATTGTTGATTTGTTGACCTGTAAATGTTGTTTTTGGACTCGGGAGCTGCAGACGGCCGCGGTCCTGGTTCGGTTCCTGTCGGCTCTCAGGTTGCCGTGGGAGACGGGCCGCGGGTGTTTTTTCTTTGTTCTGATGTGTTTTTACTTTTGATGACCTTACTGTTCACAGTGATGAGATGCTTTTGAGGAAAAATAAATACATATATGTTGTTTACTGACTTTTATAAACACGTGCGCATGAATGCATGCACACACACACACACACACACACACACACACACACACACACACACACCCCTCCTCCTCCACTGTTGTTCCTGTATGACATAAGCTGGTAAAGTGCCTGCGTTGTTCTTTCTAAAGAGTTGTTGAGAAGATGTTTTGACCCTTTTTAGTGTGTACTTGATTCTAAGACCATGTGCTCTGTTTATTAAAATAAATTTGAACATAACTTAAACTGGATTCAGGTGTTTTCTTCGGGAAATGGAACGACATGGTGATTAAACCAGTACCACAGGGAAACTCTTCCTCTCTGAGTGTCTGTAGGTTGCTGGTTTAACACCAGTGGGCCGGAAGTGAAACTCTGCTGCCATCTTGTGGGTTTAAAAGAGGAGCAGATCTGTGTCAGTGCACTAGGTGTCACTGTGTCCAAATCCTGTAAATCTTCTCACATATTTCCTCACATCAGGCTGGTTTATTCTGATAAATGGTTGGAGGAAGCCTCCATTCCTCACGCTGTTCCTCATCGGGTGGAGGCTCTCCAAATAAACTCTTCTGAGGCGGTTGGTGGTCATTAGGTCATGATTTCTGGACCACAGCTGCGGCGCGTCGGTCCCACAGCCCCGTAACGTCCCACACCTCCAGGAGTTACGTAAGAGGAACATCATCGAGGCCGAGTGTGATGAAGACATGTATCTGACTTGATGCTCAGTGCAGGTCCCAGGTCGACGTGACCTCTGGCGCCTGTAGAGTTTATTCTTATGAAATCCAGCGTTGTGAAAGGATTTCTCGCTCTTACATTGGTGTCCAGTAGATTTATTTTCATCAGGTTAGGAGGAAGATGTTTTCTATCTTTCTGTCATTCTTCATCTGGACTTCATGTTCCTCAGTGGAACAATGAATCACAGCGCACAGACTCTTTGTTTCACTGCTCTCTGTAGGCATGTTGTTGGCCACGTCCCAATCAGTGATCTCAAAGCCCGGCTCGTTAGCCAAGCGGACCCACCAGCTTTACATTCATTGTCGATGACAAATAAATGAACTGTGACCTGAAAGTGATGAAAAATTGTACAGTCCAGCTCTGTTAGATATTTATCAGAAATAAATGTGAATTGTACCTTAATTTAATTTAATATACTAACATTAGCTGCTTCATCTGTGTATCATGGCTCTATTTATCAGTGCCTTGTTTTTGGTTTAGTTATTTGCAGTTTTGTTTTGTAGATAATATCGTCTTGTGTTACTCTCCACTTCCTGTCGTCAGAGCCTCTTTTTCTGAGTTCGTCCCAGCCTGATTCATCAGTTCTGAGGGAAGCAGACTTCACTTCCCTTCCTCTCCTGATTCACCTCACCTGTGTTTCTCCACCTGCACCTCATGCTCTCGTCAGTGTAGGTTGTATTTAAGTCCAGTCATGAGTTTGGTCTTTGTTGGTTCGTCTCTCCTGCGTCTCCTGTGGCCTCGGGTTTCTCTTCAGTTCTTCTGAATGTTTTCTCTGGACTTTCCTTTTCTTTGTCTGCATTTTGGTTTTTGGACTCTGTCGCCATTAAAGCTCACTTTGTGTTGTTCAACAGTCTAACAATTTATTTGTCCTCTACTTACTCTTCTTCCCACTGATCCAATTGAATGGAAGCCCAGAAGCTCTTAACTGGTTATGAAACATTTTGATTTAATACGTATGATTCTATATGAGGGACTTTAACAAACAATAAGATCTGTCTGTTTCTATGTAGTTATTATAGATGTTGTACTGACGTAAAGGCGAATACAACCAGGCAACATTATGGTGAGAACTCAGTGGGTGTGGACAGGATGTATACGTCTAAACAAATCCTTCACCTCATCTGTTCTCCTCCAGCTGTTACAGTCGGCTCTAAATATCCACAAAAAAACATTTCCAAACCAGCCTCAGTTCATTCGGACCGCTGAGAGCTGAAAGAGAAACTCCCACAAATGACTCTTGATTATTTATTCCTGACGGTAACCGGCCAAACAAAAGCAGAGGTCAGTCACATCTCAGCCAGATGTTTCCAGCAGCTACAGCTGAGTTTGACATCAGAACATGAGGTGTTCGGACTTTCCCAGAATCCTTTATCATCTTATCAGCTTCTTAAATGAGGCAGAGACTGTTTTCTATTTGAGGGGTAAAGTGGTTCAGTTCAGGTCGTGAGTGTCTCTCTGAAATGTTCATCCAGATGAAGACGTAAGCTTGACAGTAAAAGGTTTGTGGATGTGATGCTCAGCTAGAAAAACATCAGCCCAAGAGTTTACATGAGACTGTCCTGCTTCCACAAGACGCTCTCCATCTGCTGCCGTCCAACTCAAGAATCACGTTTCTGTTAGTCGAGTGAACCAGGACGAAGCTAACTGCAGCGGTTAGCCCACAACAATCCATCATCCGTGCAGCACTTGAACACATCACCTCTCCATGAACCGTCCTGCCCGAGTCACACAGAGAGACTTTCAGAGTCAGCGATCATTTAAAACTGAAGACAAAAACTCTCAGGATCCCACACAGCTTCATCCAACCACAGCTTTTGATTCTGTAGTTTTCATTTTCTCGTGCCATTCACTCAAAAACTAAAACCTGCTGCAGTATTCAGTCCTTGTGAACATTTTCAGCATGATGCTTATTAGCTCTCTTACATCCAGTAGCTTAGCTTAGCATAAAGACTGGAAACAGGGGGAAACAGCTAGCATCACCATCACATCTAAAGCTGACCAGTTATTACATAACATAACATAACCAATGTTTTAGTCAGACACTGCAACTTTATTTCATTTTCACCAAGTCGTAGGACAATTACAACAAAAACGTTTCCAGGAACCTCTTTCTGCAGTTTCACATCTTGGCTTCAGTTTTAGGCCAAACACAGATTTCCCAAGGATCTTCAGTTTTTCAGATGTGGTGGAAAAAACCACCACAAACATGCAAACCAGAGAAAAATCCCTAATTTAGTGGCATGAAGGAGCTAATCAGTCTTCAATATCAGACCTCAAAGGAGGCGGGGCCTTGAATTATGACGCAGCTCAGAAAAACGAATGATTTTTCTGCCAAACCAAATGGAAATGGTCATTTTTATTAGCAATAAGTCTGTCTTCTTATCCCACTAACCTAGACAACACATCCTCGTACACTGAGTCTTTATCAGCTCTGCGCTCATCCGTCTAATGAAGACGCTGCTGTCCAGCATCAGAGACGAATGGGAGCGAGGGAGGAGCTGGCTCTGAGTTCATGTTATAGATGGTCCCACTGAAAGAACCATGTTTTGTTTCATAGAAAAAGACAGAAACCAACCAGTACTGCCAGTTTTTAGGATTTAAGAACCAACTGTGATGCTGCCAGTAAGAACAACATGAGAGCAAAACAAGGAGTCCTGCAGCCCGGCTGCTGCACAGTCCATCCAAAACCCTCCATGTCAAAGGAAAGCTGCTTCAGTGGCCTTTAGTGAAGCAATATGAGTGTGATATAAGATGTTCACCCCTGATGACAGGCGTCAGTCTTCACACAGGAATATTTACCTTATCTTACTACTTATTACTGCCCTGTGAGAACCCTAATATCAACTGCTTTCTGCAGGAGACACCTGGAACCTGGAACAACCTGGAAAACAGAAGAAAGGTGTTATCATCATTTGACAACTCATAATCACTGTTTAAAGCTACAGCTGACTAAAAAGAGCCCTGATCAAGGATCCAAAGCTACTAAACAGTCATACAGTCGTCTTTGTTTTCAGGGCCTTGTCATGCGTCCTTGATGCAGAATCAGTTGTTTTCCACTACAACAGTGTATATAAGATGACACGCATTGGACCATTTTCAGCTGTGTGTAATCACAGACAGGCTATGTGTTGAGAAAACTCAATATCCAGCATGTCTGCTGGCCAAAATAAACGGTTGTAGCCATGCTAAGCCAGGCCTCTCCTGTGACACCAAGATGTTCTCAGTGTTTTCACACACCTTCTGAAATGATTCAACATTTACAAGATCAGAAAATTAACAACCTTCACTGACATTTGTTGTAGGAGGCGACCTCTGGCGGCCATAGGAATTATGACGGAAGTAAAAGAGGAACTGGAATGAACAGAGAGAAAGTTTGTAAAGGGACGCCATCGCTTCAAATGTTCTGCCTGTCCAACACATCGATTTCTTTGCATAGTTGCTAGTTAGCAACGTTAGCACATAACATGCTAAACAAAGACAGTGAACACGGTAAACATCAAACATTATAACTGCTGAAGACAATCATGTTAGCACTGTCTTCGTTAGCATGTTGAAGTTAGCATCTAGCTCGAAGACAAACATGGTGGCAGGAGTGTAGAAACTATTAAATCCAGAACTTTGTTGCCTGATGGAGGCCAGATGTATCACACAGCACTGTGTCACGTCCTCAGGCTTCTTCATGTTGTCCCAGGTTCTGTCAGGTCCAATCCAGATTCTGCACACACCTCAGAACCTAGAAACTTTAAGTCAGAGCTGAATAAGTGAGATGGACCACAGACAGTTGATCTAACACCTGGTTCTAAATCCAGTAGGAGGACGGGCTGTTTCTGGTTGAGGATTTGTCCCAGTTTGACTGTGTGATCTCAAACTGTCTGATCTGGACTTGTTTGCCTTGACTTCAACCACAATTAGCATCAAAGATCTGACGTCCACTTGTGATGCAGGGAGGGAACTAAAGTCTGCAGAGCGGCTGTGACGTGAGGGCTGATGGGAGGAGGCCTGAGTCATCTGAGAGACAAACACACACAGACACACAACACTCTCTGCACAGGCCTGGCAGCTGCACCTTCAAATATGCCAACTCTGACGTTGCTGTTGTCTCTTTTGTCTTTTTCACGCTCTCTTTTTCCAACTCGGACACACACACACATAAATCAAAGCATTATTGCCAACTGACTCAACTTTAACGGAATTAAACTGATATTTCACACAACCACACACACACTCACACTCAAACTCCCAGTTTCCAGGAAAACCAGAGCGTTTGAATGTCCTCCAGTGGACTTCACATCATAAACAGGACTGATGAGCTGTCCAACAGACCCTGGAGCCGAGCAGAGACAGGCAGGCAGAGGACAAATCCACCGGGACCGGAGCTTTTGTTCATTTATTATATTGTACAGTGTACAATATAAAATAATTTTCTGAATTATTTTACATGCGTGACTCACAGAAAAAACATTTAAAAATCCTGTTTCCAAGATGAAGAATCTCAAATTTAAGATCAGTTTCAGCTCATTAATTTTCCTGCTCAGCTGTGTTCACTGCCAAATTAAAATAAATGCAAACGTTCGGTTTTATGACTCAGCTCTCCGGTGCATGAACACAAACTCGTTACAAAATGCAGACTGCTTTATTGTTGAGAAACTGACATAATTTGATTAAACAGAGTGGAACAAATTATCATGTGTAGCCAGACTTTCTGCCGTTACACTGCAGTCTTATGTGAAGTCCAGCGTGCGAGGAAAACAATCATATTATGTTTATTCCCCGTAGTGAATTTATGATTATATAACAACTAAATCATGTTTTAGACCACATACGCTCCTGGCGAGGCTTCTCGTCGATCAAATTGTTCCTTATGATATTTGGTATTCCTTCAAAGGCTGAGCTCACTCCTTCAGCACTCTTAAAAAGCCAGTCAAAGCCCTTGAAGGACCAGCTGACCGGTCTCCAAGGACCAAAGGAACCATGTTGAGGTCAGTGGAAGTCCTCCTTGAGAAATCAGACAAAGTAACAGATGCACTCGATGCCAGTGAGGAACTGAATCATTTAAACCCATTGAAAGAACCATAGAACCTGAAAAAATAGCATTAGTACCCCATCAGAGACCACAGACTCATCTTCAAGTGTCTTCAGAACCCCTTGAAAAATGCATGGAGTTCCTTCAAGACCCCTCAAACCACTAGTGGAGCCCCTTTAACCACCAGACACTACAACAGTGGATGGCCAGATGCCTGAAAGACCTTCACTGACCGAACTAACGTTAAAAGGATCAATAAATCTGATCACAGCCACCAAGAGCTCTGCAAGGGAACAAGTTCATGATACAGTGACCCCAAGTACACAAGTACACATTCAAGGACCACTAACTCACCTTCAAGTATCACTGGAAATCCTTGAAGGATGCATGGAGTTCACATCAAGGACTAGTGGAGCTCCTTTAACCAGCCACTACAACAGTCAACTCCTTTCAGACAATTAGTACCCATTTAAAGAACCCTGGACCCCAACTTTGAAACTCCTTCAAGGATCCATGAACTTCCTTAAAGACCTCCTGGTCTTGGCTCTTACGGACCAGTGGAGCCCTTTTCACCAGCAGTTATTGCAAGAATCCATGGAACTCCTTTTCCAGGATGCATAAAAGTCCTCAAAAGTTCCCTTGAATTTCTTCAAAGGCCCCTGGAACCCATTCAGTGACCAGAATAACATCTCATACGATCATTTAAAGTCCCATCACAGACCTGTAGAACATTTCAAGGGAACGTTGCCACTGGAGTCCTTCAGAGACCACTGGATAACATTCAAGTCTCCTTGGAAGGTGTTCAAGGGTCATTGGACGTTCTCCACAGAACGAGTCCCTTCACTGACCACTGGAAACTCTCAAGGGATCACTGGAACTGCTTCAAGGACCATTTGAATCCCCTCAAAGACCTCTGGAATCCAATCAAAGGGCCTTGGAAATCTCTAGAGAACCTTGAACATACACACATTCTCTTTCTTCAGTGAGTCTTGAGATGATCAGCGCAGCTCTGAGACCCTCGTGAGTACGTCTCTATGGCGATGAGGGTGGCAACAGCAACACACACAAACAGAGAGACAGAAAGACGGATGAAAATCCCCTTTGTGTCACGGCTCGTCTCGGACTGATGCAGCAGCTGGACGAGAAAACCCCAGAAAATACAGATATTTCATAAAACAACATAAACACACATTTACTCGTTCGTAACTCAAAACCTGATTACAGGAATCGTCTTGTAAACTGAGCACAGACATATGGACGTACGTTAAGTCTTACAAGTAAATACCACACACACACACACGCACACACACACACACACACACTGAGAGCTGTTTGAAGCTGGTTCCAAGACATTAGCATAACTCCCTCCTTCGCATTTGTGCATATAGATGTTGACTTGCACTTTCTCTCTCTGCCTCTCTCTTTATCACTCAGATTTACATGTCACCACATCGGTTCCAGACCCACACACACACACACACACACACACACACACACACACACACACACACCCTTCAGAGATCCGACTCTGGGTGGATTTTCTTGGCTCCCTCCTGCAGTAACTCTGAGAACTCGGCAGCAGCCGGAGCCTTCTGACACAAAACACAACAGCAGCGGCTCTGTGGTGAGTTGAGCCGGACGGGAAGGAAATGAGCCCCAGCAGAGGCTTTACAGTCAGATCACACAGCGCGGAGGGACGACTGTGGAGCTGATTGTCAGTTAATTACGTGCAAATATTTACCAACCGGGCCAGAGACAGAGAGCTGAGTGAAAACGCCTGTTGTGGCGCGGCTGTAAATACAGTCAGTAAAGTTCACAGGACAAAATCTGACCCATTAAGAAATAAACGCAGATATCAAGTCCCATTAGCACCTCACAGAGGCTGCAAGGTTCATCATACCGTACAGAACTGAAGTGGTGGACCAGACAAGAGCAGCACGGAGCTGAGCAGAGATTCTGACAGTGGCCACAGTTGGACCTGCAGGTTATACAATATCTACCTTACAAGCAAGTCAGTGATACTTGTAAACTGCTTCAAATGTTTTGGTCGTGTCTTAAAGTAAAAACAGTAAGAAGGCTCAACACAACATGAAAATTAACTGTCCTCCAGGTTACGTCTCATTCTGAGGTCGACTCTTCTCCACTGGCAGGACGGCGGCGAGCGGAACAAGCTACTGCTAACATGAGCTGTTCAAAAACTTTCTCTTTAGTAACTCTGTGTACACAAACAATGTTGTCAGTGCTGGTGTTCATGTGTAGAGACCCTGGTGATGCTACCAGCAAAGTTTCATGTTGTGTTGAGACTTCTTACTGTTTTAAAAATAGAGATTTTGATGCTATCGTAAAAGTGCCCGTAGCACTCCCACTGAAAATGAGTTGGACCCGAAAACGAAAATAAGGTCAATCTTAAACGTGCCTCTTTTAATTATGTTTTTACACGAAGGTTTGACTCATATACATTCACAAAAAAAGCCTCAGTTGCATTTTGTCGAGAGTTTCACTTTAAGTGAGGATGAACAACAGGAAGTCAGTGTCCAGGTACTCTAACGAGGGATTTCCTGGTGTGAGCTATTTAATCACAACATTTACAGTTTTTTAAAACTTACTTGCTGCATTGAAACCACTGTAGCACATTTAAATGAATGTATTTAGTTGTGAAGGCTAACGAGCGCTGGTCTGACTGGTAAATGAATAAATGTGGAGCACCTGCTGGAGTCACCACAGCAGAACCAGCTGCTGATGGTCAGTATGAGACAGCAAGAGCTTCCAGAAGTGAGAACGTCTGATTCAAAATGAACTCTGAGGATTGTTTGTGGTTTGAAATGTTTCAGCATCAGGGAAACAAATCACTGGCTTCATCACGGTCGTCTACAGAGCAGGACCATGACGTCATAGAAACCTTGACATCGAGTGTTTGGCGGTCAGAACAATTGACAGTTTCGGAAACAGAATCTGCGTCATGCTGCTAACGACGTGTCTGCTCTCTTCTCCTGGATGAATCGATCAGTTCGAACGATTCACTCGTGTGTGTTTGTGAGTCGCAAACTGGCTGAACAGTCGACTAGAAGGCTGTGAACATCGTTGTGTTGTCAACATGAACACACAAAAACACAGCTCAGCATTACTGATGATTAAAATGTTTCTTTTCCAGAATTGTACTCAGCTGTTCGAGGGTGAGTCAGCTCATCCTCCAGGGAACAAACGCTGGGTTTGAGTCAGGGACACAGATGAAACTGTGAAATAAGGGAACAATGATTTATTATTTCTTGATTGTGTAATTAAAGAGCGAGAGTTGGTTGAAGAAGTGTAACCTGTCCCTGCACAGTTCCCGGTCTCATACTCAGGATTCAAAACAGACAAATCCCAAAAACCCGGCTGAACGTTTCCATCACTGCACCGAATCGTCTCGCATGGAAAAATCATTTGTTGCACGGCAGCATGATCAATGGAAATGTGCAGCCTGCAGAGTGAGATTACGTCTGATTACATAATACAGTCAGACTGGAGGACGTAGAATCTTTAACTAAGCATTATTAAAACAATATTATTTCATAACAGCTGACTGACTGCAGCCTGGTATGAGGTCAACACTGAGGAGTTCAGTGAATCAGACATGTGGGTTCTGATCTGACCCGTTCTGAGGTTCTTGCTGCTTTCTGCATGTTAAAATACTTTTAATATCCACAGTAATTATATCAGAAACTTTAAGATTTACTAAAATAATAGATGATTGATATATTATCAAAGTGATATTTTGAGAGTTTTTACAGCAAGTGAACTTAAAGTAAAAGTACTCTACTTGTTTGGTTTGTTTATGACTTTACTTCAGTACTAATAGCACAGGTGTTCTCCACCAGGCTCAACTGTGTTCACCTCCACCTCCCCCCCATCATCCCCTCCTTCAGTCTGACAGACGTCACACACGCCCACCAATCGCCTCGTGTGTTTATCCTGCAGCTTTTATAAACCGGGACAGCTGCACTCTGCATCAGAGTGAGTCCTGACCTCCAAACTGACTGAGAGCACACGTTGACTCTTTTAAACTGTAACTTAGTATTTCTTTTTCAAATCAACTTGAAGTTTATTTTCTAGTTTCCCATCATGCGTCTGCAGTTGCTCCTGTGCGTAATGGCCGTGCTGGTCTGTCCATTTCTGCTCGCCGAGGCGCGGATCGCCAAACGCTTCGCCATCGGCTGCCCGGAGAAGTGCGACAAGTCTCAGTGCCCGCCGATCCCCGCGGACTGTCTGGCCGGCGACGTGCTGGACCGCTGCGACTGCTGCCCGGTGTGCGCGTCCGGCGAGGGCGAGCAGTGCGGTGGACCCGAGGAGCGTGAGTGTGCCGAGGGGATGGAGTGCGTGGTGACCGACGGCGTGGAGGTGTCCGCCACCGTCAGACGCCGCGGCAAGGCCGGTGTGTGCGCGTGCACCAGCTCAGACCCGGTGTGCGGCAGCGACGGTGTCTCGTACCGGAACATCTGCGAGCTGAAGCGCGTCAGCAACCGGGCCATGAAGCTGCAGCAGCCGCCGGTGATCTTCATCCAGAGAGGAGCCTGCGGGAAAGGTGAGAGCTGTGCGTGCGTGCGTGCGTGCGTGCGTGCATGTGAGAGGTTGAATCTTAAGAAATTCTGAGGAAAAGTAAAGAGAGGGCCAAGTGTGATGAGCACAACATTTGTCAACGTGTGTGTGTGTGTGTGTGTGTGTGTGTGTGTGTGTGTGTGTGTGTGTGTGTGTGTGTGTGTGTGTGTGTTGGATCAGAACCTCGCTGACCTCAGCAGCAGTTCCAAACTCATTTCTCAGCGCTTCTCTTCGTCTATCTGTGGATCAGAACTCTTATCACGTCTCCCAGAGAGTCCAAAATAATCAAATTAGCTTCATGGACGCATTCATGAGGGAACACATGAGTCTGTTCTGAGGCTCCGACAGCTTCATCACATTCTGCAGCAGGCAGCAGATGAACTCAGCCAACCTTCCTCATCCCCTCATCACGGTCCGGTCAGCTGTAGTGGTTTGATAAAGACAGACTTTCTCTCCTGTTTCCTGTGATGGTGCAGCAGCTCACTTAATCTGAAAGATGTTCAGTATTCTCCGATGCAGCAAACAAGAAGATGTTGTTGAAAAACTTTAGATGCTTAGATGCTGCTCCGATAAACCTGCGACTGCACTGAAGTGATTGGAAAAACTCCCAAGTTCTCTCTACAAGAATAAAAACACTAAATTATTTTAGTTGTGTGTCCTGGGTCCAGATTTAGAAAGTCATTGTTTCTGACCAAAGATTCACCAGGAGACAAAACTCAGAAAGTTGCAGCAGTGTAAACCTCCAACACGCCTTTTATTTTCATCACTGGTAGAAATGCAACTGCAGCAAGTAACTTATTCAGATTTCATGATGCTGCAAATTAAATTCAGCGCTAAAAGTAAAATAATAAAAAAGCCGTCAGCGTCAGAACAGAAGAACAAAGAGTCTCTGCTGTCGGGACGATGCCGCCTCGTCTGGTCGCCTTGCAGTGAACCAGAAGGTTTCCAGAACGCGAAGGTTTCCAGTTTCAACTCGTCTTATCGTGAATCTTTGATCTGAACGAGGCTTAAACACATTAGCATGTCTTATCATCACTGACAGGTTGCCAGGCAACCGGCGGGGAAACAGCCAAGAAGTACAGTAGCTCCAGGATTCGACCCTCCGACTTGTTTTTACACTTTTGTACGAACCGTTCGGATCAAACAAGATGTGACATGTTTATTATCCAGCTTTAGAAGTGCCGTTTCCTGCAATATTTATGTTAAGCTAAGCTAACTGCCTGCTGGCTCCAGCTTCTTATTTATAATATGAACAGAGTGGAATCATCCAGCTCGTAGAAGAAAGGGAGTCAGCATCTTTCCTAAAATGTCAAACTGTTCACACACTCAGGTTTGTTTCTGCAGCTGGTCTCAGTCTGGTTTAATGCCCGGCTGCTAATTTTAGCAAACTTTTGATATTTTAGTTTTCTTTCATCCTTCCTCACTCTCCTCCCTCTGGGCGACCTCTCAGGTGATGCTTGGACGCTGCAGATGAACAGAATTAGAAGAATCTCAGTGTTTTCACACAAAGGGAAGATTTTATATTTGGACCTGTCACAGAACCAGAACACTCAGTCAGACAGTATCAGGAGCTGCTCTCACATGTCTCCCCTTTTCATCTGCTCTTTCTCCTTCTCACACACACACACACACACACACACACACACACACACACACACACGCACGCACACACACACACACACACACACACACACACACACACACACACACACACACACACACACACACACACACACACACACACTCTTTATGTTATCTTGACAAGGTCACAATGTCTTGAAATTTGCCCAGGATGTCCTGAGGGCCGGCCCAGTGCTGCAAAAACAAACTATGTTCCCATATTTCACACACACACACACACACACACACACACACACACACACACACACACAGCTGTGAACACACTAGTTTGTTGAGTACAGTTTTATTCTAGACTCTTAATGGAGTTCAACCAGGTCAGTGTCTTCTTTCCTCTCTCTCTCTGTTTTCTCCTCTCATCCCATTCTTTTTCTTCTTCTCCTCCTGCATCTCTGTCTTCTTCCATCATTGATCTGGTGGTCTTCTTCTCCTCTCTCATCATTTTCTCTTTTCTGTCCATCACCTCCATCACTTCCTCTCCTCACATTCCCTCCTCTCCTCTCTCCTAGTTTCCTCTCCTCACATCTTGATCGTCTTTCTGTCTGAACTTCTTGAGCTGACACACACACACACACACACACACACACACACACACACACACACACCATGTGAAGTCTTCTGCAGTGATTCATCTCTTGGAGCTGATTGGATGATTGTGTAACTTCCTGAACAGACGCAGATGTAGGTCAAACAGTCGTTTTACCCACATTCGACGGGATCAGAATTGTTTTTTTTCCTTTTATCGTGTTTCTTTTTATTTTTTCTGCTTCCTGTAAAGACGTGCGAGCGCTCTGACACTCTGACAGGCTTGGATACAGTGTCAACAAAACACGGTTGCACGGTGACTCAGCTCCTTCAGGAACCGGAGGAATGTTTCCCCAGTTCAGGCTCGTTCCTCAGAATGAGATTTCACTTAATGATGCATTCAGGGACCCACCTGAGCAATTATTTTGACAGTATAATCTACCTGCTGCAGCTTTATTAAACAAGTGAGCACAACTGACCCTGTTGGACCTAAAAGATGCAGCGCTGCTACCGACACTCGCCGTGTGTCTGAGGTCACTTTGTTCCTTCGCTCATCTGATGCAACCATTCACTTCACTTCACTTCACTTCACTTCACTTCACTTCAAAGCTGAAACAACTGGTTCACCACTAACATCCAGCCAGCCAAACACACACACACACACACACACACACACACACACACACACACACACACACACACACATAAACACATCAGTGTCCTCCAGACCGTCTGCTGCACCTGAAGTGCAGGTGAACAGAAACTGGCTGCACTTCACATCAGAGCGTCTCTGAGGTGTCGACTCGAGACGCGTCAGCTGAACTTGATCCAAACAGCAGTCACGTGACTTGGAGTGTCGTCAAGACTTTGACATCTTCTGATTTAATTGGATGAAATAAAAGGAGGCTGAACTCGACAGAAACATTAACGACTGGCGACTTCCAAAAGTTCAAAGCTGGAAATCTTTGGCTGAGCGAGACAGTAAATTCAGAGAAAGAAGCAAAATCTACGTCACCAACAGAGACGACGTCCACCAGGATTACGAGATCAGAAGCAAAGACTATATGAGCTGCAAATTCTGAATCTAAAACTGTTTAATAATTGTTATTTGAATGATTTTCTCCAGGTAAAAGCATTTAGTGTGAAAAAAGAAGTACATCTTATATATAAAACACAAAAAGTAAAAGTGGAATTATCTTTGAAATCTACAGACAGTCCATATAAAAAGTCCCAGAACACGTTATTGGTTCGTTTGCGATGAACAAATGTTCAATCAGCTCCACCTGCGTGACCTGTTTAACCACTGAGTAAGAAGAGAAATGATAAAAAGTGGAATGAGGTGATAACCGAGCGAGCTCCGGGGCTCGATCGTGATACGATCTGAAGGCAGCTGCTGATACATGAAGTGGATGAGTTCAGATCTCTGAAGCCTGAGGACACACAGACTCACGGAGTCACCGACTCTTTCTCATGTCATAAGAAATGATGCTTTAGGTGTTGAAGACTCCGCAGCACGACAGGAAGTCAAATATTATCACACCAGTGAAGATTTGCCTGTTTTGACATGAACATTAATGTGATGATTAAAAATAAAATAAACATTTTACTTCCTCTCAAAAAAAACCCCCAAATCATCAGGAAGTCGGCTTACTTGGGCATTTTGTTGGTTTTAGTTTTTTAATCAACTTTTTTATGAGCCGTCATTTTTGCTTCTATTAACAGCCGACAGGATGTAAATGTTTAAATACTCCGACGCTCCGGATGGTTTGTTACATGGAACCATCTGGAGGAGCAGCTAGAAACTGTTTAGAAAACTTTGAACCAGCCTGATCAGCTGGAGGAGAGCGCTGAGCGACCACCAGCCGGAAGATGAAACAAAGTCAGTCGACAGAGAGAGAGAGAGAGAAATACATTTCCAGTGTCGTTGTGCCAGGCAGTGTTTGTGTGTTTGTGCCCTGTAACTTTGAAGCATGGAGCTCTTTTTACACCCTTGTGCTCAGTATTTTCGTTTGCTGCTGCTCTAGCTGCCATCATGTTTGAATCAGCCCCAGCTGCATGTGATCGTCATCGTAAACAGTCGTTGTGTCACAGTGCGTAGTAACATCTGTATGTCAGGTCCCATGTGCTGCTTTAAATCACTTCGCTTTGAGAAAACATGTTTTCGCCACCAAAAAAGCACAGATGGAGGAAAGTGTCTGCGAACCGGTCCCAGCCGGTCGGAGTCGGGGGAACTTACAAACGACCAGTGAAATGAGAAAAGAAAGATCTCAATCTGTGACAGATGTTGCAGCACAGCTGGAGTGGAACCAGGACGGGGTTATATAAGGTGACAGCGAGAGTTACATGCAGACTGTTACCGATCCATCAGAAAACATCCCAACACCCTCTCCTGCCATCTCTCTGTATGTTCAGAGGCTCTCAGGCACTTCCTTTGTTTTACAAGCATCAGCGGGTGCACGAGACGTTCTGCAGCTGCTGTCTGATGTACAGTTCTTATACCGTTCTGCATCCACATCTGGACTGGATTTAACACAGCAGCTACAGTTTGGGTCCAGTCACACCAGCCGTCAGCACCACACATCATGCCTGAGGTGAAAGTCAGGAAACTCAGACGGAGCTCGATGCCCAGTAACGGACGCCGGGTAACGAAAGAAGAAAAATGATTGACAGACTTTGGTTATGAAGTGGTCAACCAGAACCAGTGTGTGTGTGTGTGTGTGTGTGTGTGTGTGTGTGTGTGTGTGTGTGTGTGTGTGTGATGCAGTTCATTAACACCGTGTCTTCCTCCCTTCAGCTCAGCAGAACCCTGACAGTCTTCGTTTCAAGTACAACTTCATCGCTGACGTGGTGGAGAAGATCGCACCGGCTGTCGTCCATATTGAACTTTACCGCAAGTAAGAGAAACTACACGAACAAACAAAACACACAACTAACAAACTGTTTGGGCATGTTTACAGTCAAGTACTGTAGTATATTTCTCAGTGTGTCCACTTATAGACAGAAACACGTCTCTTTCTCTTTCTGCTCAGGATGATATTTTCTAAGCGTGAGGTGGCCGTCGCCAGCGGCTCTGGGTTTGTCGTGTCAGAGGACGGACTCATCGTCACCAACGCCCACGTGGTCGCCAACAAGCACCGAGTAAAGGTTCGCAGAGCAGCGTACAGCTGTCAGCGCAGGGGAGAGATATTCACTATAAACTGTACTGGACATGAATTGTAGGACTGAGAACTCTTGCTCTACATTTAACATATGACTGGAGTCTCAGTGTCTTGTTGTGGAGGACGTCAGTGTGAATGGTACTAAACTTTTCATTTCCTCCAGGTGGAGCTGAAGAGCGGAGCCACGTTCGACGCCAAGATCAAAGACGTGGATGAGAAAGCCGACATCGCTCTGATCAAGATCGATACTCCGGTAAGGAAACGTTTTGAATTATTATTGTTTTTGAGGGGACGAACCTTCAGTTTGCCTCGAAATTATGACATTTTGAAATCTGATTTTGTTGTTAGCCTCCCCGTCTGTCATGCTCCATAAACACATGCATGTAAATCAGGATGAAAGTAGAGCTGAAGCACAAAAGAAGCAGATATTTGTAATGATATGAAGAAACCTCATCCTGCCTTGATTTTTCTGTAGAAACTTCCTGTCTCGTGTCCTTGTGTGTCCCTTTACTTCTTTCTGCTTCTCAGACGAACTGTTTTCTCTTTCCCTCCGTGCGTCTCTCGTCTCCTCCCTGTTTTTTTTATTTTCCAAAACAAATTCAGGTATTTATTGCTGAGAAATCTGCTTCCCTGAACCTGTTTTTAATTCTGTCTCAGTGGGATCTCTGCGGCGAGGCACCTCAGTGAAATAATATCCTGACTCATGAAAGTGGATATGTGAGGGGCAGGTCAGCAGACAGAGGGAACTTTTTATGCGGGTTAATTTGGGATTTTATTTTCTCACTTTGCACTTTGTTTTGGTCCAGGGATGACTGGACGACCGGGTTCAGCTCAGGAAGCAAAGTTTTCCACAAGATCTGTGCAGTGGAAAAACATTTTTAGCATAACAAGGTCGATGTGTCTCATTTCCGTGCAGACTTTGGGCAGTCAGAGCTGCATCATCCTGACAAGGGCAGACGCTTAAAGGGCGATGTTGTCTATTTATACGGGTAAAATTCAGAAATGTCGATGCCCGAACAAAGTGCTAAAATAAATCACATCTCCAGGTTATATTTAGAGCTGCCCTGGGGAGTTTGAGATCCATTCGAGCCCAATTTAACAACCAAATAAAGGACCAAAACATTAAAAAGCAGCCTGTTCATGACTGAGAGTAGCTAAAGTTCTACATCTATTAATAGGCTGAACACAAGAAAGACAGATGAAGTCCAGCTGTGCTTATGAAAGCAGACAGGATGCCTTATGCAACCTCTCATCTGGATTCTATTCTCACAATATTAAAAACACAAGATTCAAGAACTTTAACAATCTTTTAAAGTCTTAAAATGATTTTAAATGACTCCTGCACGAGTGATGTTTGCAGTGGACAAATATAGAGAAATTATCGCTCACTATAAAGCTTAAAACTTAGAATATCTGTACCATAGGATGTGTTTTAAACTCAAAGTAGGTCAGATTTGGATGACTGTGTGTTTGCCCCCTCCAGTCTGTGAGGATGGCAGGTTCAGACCTGTTAATGCCATCTACACACAAACATCCTTCCTGCCATCTGGAACTGCAATCAGGGAGATGATGATGCCTCCACAGAGTCGCACAAATATATAAAAATGCTCTGTTTATATCATTTGCAGATATTTAGATATTTTCAGATGTCTGAGGTGTGTTCATACAAGTTTGAATGTCAGGCGTCTCGAGCAAGATCCATGTTTAAAATGTGTCGGATTATCAGTGAAGGTTCTTTTATTTAAAAAAAAAAAAAAAACTCTGCGGGTGTTTTTGTCTTAATGTGTCTCAGATTTAACTTCAGATACGATGTTTGATTGGCAGAATGAGAGCCGCCCGCGCACAAACACACAAACACACAGACGCTGCAGGATGTGAGTTCATGTTCGCCGGTCAGACGAGGACGATCATGGTTTTCCTCGGCATGTTTTGGGCGGAGCGGCCGGGTGTAGCTGCAGCTCCGGGGGAGGAAATTGTGCTGAAATCCACAAACTGCTCAGCGCTTGTGGTTTTTGGTTCACATGCACACAAAAACCAAAGAGACCGACTGCACACACACACACACACACACACACACACACACACACACACACACTTTCATCAGCTTACAGTAAAGTTTGTCTGCTTCAGATTGTTACTGAGGCAGGTCTCCTCTGAGCTTGTGCAGACAGGAGCTCTCCGCTGCTGCATTGAGTCTTAAATCATCCAGTAAAGCCTCGCGGCGATGTTCCACCTCGATCCAGCATCGATCATTTTCCATGACACGTGTCCATGAGCAGCTTATGCAAACTGCTCTCAGCTTAAGCAGATCTGATTTAACAGGCCCGGACGTCTGAAGGCCAACGGCAGCATTTGATCCACGCTAATACTGTTATTTACTGCAACTGTTGATGGAGACATCTACATCTTTACATTTCTAATGGGTCAAATCATTTTGAAGTCTCAGAGACGCTAATAAAGAGATGAGGAGAAAATATTTGTCATTAGTTATAGTTTGATGTGAATGATAACAGCTGTTTGCACAGGGACGGGATTCTCTGCTGCTCACTGCTTATTTTTCATTTTGCACATGTTATCTCAACAAATTCCTCAGAGGTTGGCACTTCACTGCTCTGCTTGTTTAACCAGATGACTGAAAGGTTCTGGTTCTGCCAAGAGAAATGGTGAATACAGAAGAAGAAATGAGAATAATTAGATAACACTCATGTCTTCTGCATGTTTTGTGGTTCTGGTTCTTGTTGATCAGGTGTCAGATGGACCCTGAGCAGCAGAACAGACAGTCCACACATGCAGCAGATGTGGAGTTGTGTGTCCGGCCATCTGATTTTAGTTTGGTCAACTCCTGAGAGAGAAATGTCTCCTGAATGCTTCACTTTATTCACCGACGGTGTCTGTCTGCTGTGTGGTGCTGGGCAGGTAGAGCACAGTGGCTTTATCAGAGCTTTTTATCTGAAAACAACTGCCTGTTGAGTCTGGGAACAAGGTTGATGAGTGCACTGACTGAGCCAAAACAGCAAAGTTGCAGGTTTTACGACCAGAACTGAACTAAACTGAACTAAACTGAACTAAACGTCCCAAACACCTGGTTCTGACGCCACACAAACGACTGCGAATGTCACCTGATGTCTTTGAAATATCCAGCGGTCTGACTCGAACTGTGCTTGGCCGTTTGTTATAACGGCACCATCATCACCTCCACCTCCTGATGTGAGAGGCGGCTAATAAGAATATAATGTGGACGTGATATGCCACGACTGGTACAAATGTCAGTCTGTGGTTTGTAGAAATGTAACCTGCTAACATTATATAATGGAGACTGAGCTGCACGTTCATATTCAAGTGGCTTACGTACTGAAACAGCTTAAAGTTGTGGATTTTCCAGAGTAACAAAGACTTTCTTTTTGCTAAAATCCAAATTCTCTAGTGACCTCGGTTGTATTTTCTTGGCAGTAGTGATGAAAACTAACCACATGGTCAGATACCGCTGACGGAGACATTTCTGTGTGCATGTGATTTGAGATAACCGACCCTGTAACAAGCGTACTGTACTTGTGATTGTATGGAGAGACAGATAATGAGAAGGAGAGAATGATGAGAGGACAGGAGGGATGAACAAAACCACCGCTTTGTTCCTTGTTGTGGTCTTTGTTGGGTTGTTGCACTCCGCTGTGTTTGCGTGTCTTGATTACTGAACGCAGCTTTGTAATCTCACCCCAAACAAAGTGCTGTCATCCTGAAAACCACCGAGCGGGGAACATGGTGATTTTCCAGGAGGGCGGAGCTCCGCGGGCCGTGTGGTGGACGGCGGATTCAGGCGATTCTGGTTGTGGTTCATTACAGGCGAACAGAGGAGCTTTATGTTGAGCCGACAGGGTAAAACTCTGATTAGAGGAGCTCAATGAATCCATTCATAACCTCCTTGTTTAGGTCTGTGTACAGTATGTTTGTGGGTGGTGCAGGAGGGAGGTGGTGTGTGTGCATGTATGTAGTGACCTCATTAGAATATATACAGCACTCAAATCTGGGGTTTATTATCTATGTACTCAGTTCAAGCTGCAAGTAAAGAAACATGCAAAGTTATTAAAACTGTGCTGAGACGTGAAGTCGAGTCGCATTTACATGTTTGTGCTTTTTGCGCAAAAGTCTAAGTTTTGTTGTTTGAACTTTAATGATCATCTGCGGAGGAAAGTGGCTGTTTTAAGTATTAATGGGAGCGTCATATCTTAGGCATGACCTCATTTTACTGGTCTGGAGTGTTAACAGAGGAGCAGCACGGAGACGCTGCGACGAACGCTCACTTAAAATCTTTGGCTGCTGTTTCAGGCTCCACATTTTATTTTGCTTTGTCATCTTCTGTGACTCATCCAAAAACCGAGGCATGCTCCAGAGTGTGGGTCATGTACAGATGTGTTGAGCATACCTGTGGTTTCTTTCCACAGGCTGCTCACACATGTCACTCAAACCATTTGGTTTGCATTTCATCTTCACTGGATGTCTGGAAATGTCTTCGTCATTCCTCGGCTGCCCTGAGATATAAAACACATTCACATGTGTCACAGCTGTCATCTCTTTTCTGCTTCATTTCATGTGTCATTCATTCCTTCTCCCCCCTCCCTCTCTCTCTCTTCTAACTTGTGTTTCTATCTTACTGAACCCTACCAAAAGTGGGTCAGCATGTTACTTAACAGAGGAAATGGGCACCAGATGTGTCTATCATCACCGGGGGAAACACACACACGCACTCGCTGACAGACAAATAGACGCTTGTCATGCTCGGTGGAGTGTGTTGTCGATGAGAGTCGGGGTCCTAACATCACGGCTGCTTTACATCTGCCCGCCGTCACATCTGGGGCTGAAGTAGGTTAGTAGGACGACTTTCAGGAAGTGAGCGCACAGTTCACAGAGGGTCGGCCAATCAGCCGACTCCGCTGCAGAGCGCCGAGCCGGTTCAACAGTGTCTTAAACTCATAGATGTATTGAAAGAGCTGGACGCTGCGCAGGAAGTCAGCCGTGCTGCCAGTTTGGCTCGGTACCGCAACAAAAAATCTCTTGTGGACCAAAATTTTCCTCTCTGACCAAAAGAGTCTGTTAAACTGCTGACAGGACACACTGAAGTGCACATACTGGTCCAGTGAAGACCAGGAGTGTAATTTTACACAGAGTAAGTAAAGTGCTTACTGGGATGTTGAGGTCTAGTATTAAAACTAAGGTTTTTTATCCCATTACGTTGTTGTCTTACCCTCTCAACACAAGACCCTTCTCCTGATTTAAACCCTGAATATTATGGCATGCTTCTAAGAAATGTATTCCTCCAGTCAACATGTAGCGAGCGCCGCCAGCCCGAACTTATTCCCTCATCAGATACTGACACAAGCTATGACAGCTCAGTATGGATTTTCTCCTTCAAAATAAGAGCCAAAAGGTGCCATAACAGCTGTTCCATATGTGATATTATGAAAAATATTGCATATGATGGCAAATATCGTAATATTCTCTCTTTTCAACTAGCTAAACGGTGGTTTCAACATCATCGTGTCACAAAAATCATTTAGAAAGAGATTCATATGAAGGTATTTCTCTCAGACTGAAGGTGTCGGTTTGCCGGCCAGACATGTAAATATCCAGTCAGCTGAGGCACATTCGGTTCAAAACCCAACTTATTTTTCTTCGCTTTAGTCATAAAAAATAATTAAAGCCCCTGAAAACTTGGCTTCCATCTGTATTTCTCTATAACATTAACCATAACATTGACAAAATGTTTTCAGAGCCTAACGACATGTTTAAAAATCATTTTCTTTTGCGGCAAACAGGAATTTCATTTATGACTTTAACACGAGTTAATGGGGTCGACTGTGGCACATTTCACTCGTATTTATGTTGTAAATTCAGGGTAAACAAGGGGTGTGTGTGTGTGTGTGTGTGTGTGTGTGTGTGTGTGTGTGGAGGCAGAGCTAACAGAAGTTTGAGTGTTTCCTGGTTTGAATAACCCAAAGAGAGAGAGAGAGAGAGGGAGGTGTAGAGCAAATTAAGAGAAATCAAATCCTATTAAAGTCTATTTGCACAGATTATTACATATAAAAGTCTTTACAGGCTCTGGGTTCAGCGGTGGTATAAACTGTGTGAGTGTGTGTTTGCCTGCAGTCGCGTTCAGGATGGAAAAGCTGATAGTTGCGAGCTGGTTAATCAGAGACGCGGAGCTGTGACCTGAAGCTGCACAAACAACAGTGCGAACATGTTGGATTTTAAACACATTTATTCTGCACAATCACATCACACTCATGCTGTAATGACACATGGGTGCAATTAGTTTTGTTTGGCAGGATGGTTTTGGCTCATTTACATAAAATCTGGCTGCTGGAGAAGTGTTACAGAAACAGCCAGGGCAGCATCGAACTGCGCAAAACTTCCCACTGACCACATGTTGGTGAGAATTTATTCATGTGATGGGAGAAAACGGGAAAAATTGCATTGGGAATAGAAAAAAGACAGTATCCTGCTTTCATTGAAGTGTTTTATGAGAGAGGACTGAGTCAACACTCAACATTATGTCTGTAATAATGCTTACCTTCACACAAGACATGAAGGATTAGTGCAACAAACACAAACAGACACGTCTGACTGACACGGTGGTCACGGTGAGCTGTCGCCGACGGTGATTTACAGTTTACAGTTTTTTGGTTGTGGATGGAGAGAAGCGTCGTCCAGACTCAGAGCTGACTCAGCTTCCCACAGGAAGCCCACGTCTGCCTCGTACAGCTCGGGGAGAATAAACTGCTGTTTACCTCCGTGTGTGTGTGAGTGTCGTTGATTCATCTTCTCCCCCAAAATTCAGATGACAAACACAACACGATCACGGTTAAAGAGTTTGGATGATGGGGACTTCTTTCAGTCTGTCCAAGTTAAAAACACGAGGTCAAAAGAGTAAAGATTGGATTAAACAGTGTGTCTTTCTGCCTCAACAAGTGTTTTATTTGTCCACTCTTTCAAACTACAGTTGAAGATAAAGTTGTGTATCTTGTGTCAAACTTCCTCCATTCTTCAACCAGATGTCTCTCTCTCTGTTTCTGTCCGGTGGAGCAGATGAAGTTGCCGGTGCTGCTGCTCGGCCGGTCGGCTGACCTGCGTCCCGGAGAGTTCGTGGTCGCCATCGGCAGCCCGTTCTCCCTGCAGAACACCGTCACCACCGGCATCGTCAGCACCACCCAGAGGGGAGGCAAGGAGCTGGGCCTCCGCAACTCTGACATGGACTACATCCAGACGGACGCCATCATCAACGTGAGTGAAGAGACGGACGTGGGGTGACATCATCATTCTGTCATTCTGTGTGTTCTTTAATAGAAATGTGCTGTTTTCTTTGCTCAAACGTTTCTTGTTTTCTCATTTGTTTTCTTGCAGTACGGCAACTCTGGAGGACCACTAGTCAATCTGGTGAGTGACAGAAAACATGCCAAGAGATTTCCCGTTTCAAATGCACCATATATCCTCCATAAACATCATATGTAAGGAACCTCAGTATAAATAGATACAAATACAAATAATTAAAGCAATAAAAAGAAGACGGGTCAACATTTCTGCTCTGTATCTTGGAGACAGACCCAGAAGTCAAATCTTACAGTCGATTCTTAACTTAAGGGAGCAAATGGAAAGAGGTGAGGATTACCACCTACAGACTGCATGATAAATGCTGATTATATTCTGTGTTTTTGGCCTCACTTAAAGGGCATTTTAAGATATCCTCACCTCTTGATTGGGGAGCTGAAAGTGAATGTTTTGGAGATAAAGTCAGCAGTCATGTGATGTTTGTATCACCCCGGGGATCCAGGCGAACCTCACTCTTACATCACCGCTCCCATATCTCAGAAACAGTGTCGGGAAACACAGCTTATTATTACTGGGATCACATCCATATGTTGCGAAACAGAGATATACGTAATCTCATATAAACAACACCAAGGCTCATAAAGTCCGTATTAGGAAAGGTAAATAAAGAGTTTAGGTAACACTTGGCAAGCAGTCGCAGCCCACAGCTGAGTCTGATCGGATTGTTTTCAGCTGGCCGTGTTACCAAACGAAGAACAACGTGGCGTCAGAAACAAACTGCTTAACGAGCTTCACGAGGAAATTAGATTTTTACTGCTGGGCGTCACTGATGATAAATCAGTGTGGGTGTTTTCATGCGTGTGCCCTGCAGGATGGAGAGGTGATTGGCATCAACACTCTGAAGGTCACAGCGGGAATCTCCTTCGCCATCCCATCAGACAAGATCAGGCAGTTCCTGGCAGAGTCACACGACAGACAGTCCAAAGGTTTGCAAACATCTAACTCTTTATTTTCTCTCAGAGACAAAGAGAGACGAGGACGACATGCGATAAATGTCTAATGGCCGGTGTTTTAATCAGCGGTCTAACGCAGAGAACGACTGTTTATTCGGTGGGATGGAAACAGAACATGGATTATGCACAAAGATTAAGACGGCTGTTCATGTACAAAACATTTACGTCAGCCAGTTACCCAGAGAAATCCTTGGAGAGATAAACATAATCAAAATATTATGTATTTCTGATGTATTTCCACGTGGGACCAGCCAGATACTTGGCAGCAACATCTCAGCAGTAAAATGGAGCCTGATTCAGCAGCTCGTAAAAAGACTCTTAAATCCAGTTCCCACTGAGCCAGACGTATATTAAAATCATGTGTTTATACTTGTGTCCATTTTCTCTCCACTGTTACAGTTCAGAGGTTTCTACCTGCAGGTGATGTGACCATCTGTGTCGATACATCCAAAGATTTTAAGATGATAGAAATATTATCTCAGGGCAGCTTTTTGGGCACAATATGCAGAATGCGTCCACAGTATTATTTCACAAAAGAGAGTTTATGATCGTCTCGAGTGTTCACTAAATGACATCGACTCCTCCTCCTGCGTTCTTCAGGTAAAACACACCAGAAGAAGAAATACATCGGCGTCAGAATGATGAGTCTCACACCAGCGTAAGTTTCCTGTCTGATGACATCACAACACATTTAATGTCATAATGAAACGGCTGGAGCTTCTGTTCAGTTTCTGTGGTGAAGGTTAAGGCAATGTTGGGGGGGAAACAGTTAAAGTATTGTCATGTTTGAGTTAGAAACCATCAATATATACATTTTTTCACATTGCAGTGTTAATGAAAGTTCATTCTCTTGTGTGTTTCTTGGAGATCAGACTATGTGGTTGTGCAGTGAGATGAGGCCGTCTGATTAATCTCCCCAGATCCCTGTAACTGATATTTCTCACTCTTGACTTTCATACATAATTAGGGTGGTGATGGTATTGAAACGGTGACCTCAGCTTTAGATATCTGCCTTCAAATGATGAGTTACAACAGGAATGTAAGTCAGCCCGGCTCTGGTCAGATCAGAGGAACACCCAAGCTTCCCCTCGAGAGCGGCTCACTCTGGGAAACACCCTGAAAACAGCCAAACAAGCTTCATCTGGTGGCAGCTTTTTAATTCTAAACATACCAGTGGGAGACCCTTTCCATCACTTCATAGACTGATTGATTTGTAGAGAGTTTTGTCACTTTACCTTCTGGGGAAACATCTGATATGTCAGAGAGATGCAGGAGGACAGTGAATGTAGCTTCACCATACCTGTAAAGAAAAGATGGAAAAGAGGGATGTTGACGAACGTTGGAGCAGATGGTACCAGTTGTCTTTCTGTTGGATAAACTGACACCATTGTTGCACAGTTTTAGCTTTTTGTTTGCACGTGGCTCATGTTCATGTCTGGAAGAATCTGTTAGACCTAAACAGCTTGAATAATAACTACCAGTCAGCTACCCGACATGTAAACACAATCAGGTCTGTATTGTTGAAGTTGCAGCTTCTCAAAGCGTGAGTGTCGCTGTTAATCAGAGCTCTGCCTCACAAGTTAGGATTTAAAGTGAGTCATGATGTATCACCCCTTCCAGCTGAATTAATGTCAGACTGGTGTGGACATTTAGTACAAAACCTCATGTTTGGGCTGTTTTTCTCCATCAGGCTGGCGAAGGAGCTGAAGGAGAGGCAGTCAGACTTCCCAGATGTCACCTCGGGAGCGTATGTCATCGAGGTCATCAGCCGAACTCCAGCTGAGACGTGAGTGACTCTCTCGGCACTTTTCTTTTTTTTCCCACGCCGTCTGCTGTTCGCTGCCCACAACGTCAAAACAACATGGTGCATGCTGGTTTGCTTCCAGACTCACTCCTCCAGAATATATGTTGTCCCTGGACAGATTAGTGGCATCCACATGAAAAGCTTGTTGGAAGCAAACCGCAGCGTTCCACCTGAAAAAACAGCCGGTGGAGTTTATTTTCTTGTTGTCTGGTGGGTTTATGTGGAACACAGGCTGCAGTCAGGACGCAGCCGATCTCAACGGTCATTAGATTTGAACTTTCTGTACGTGAAGACAGCAGGATGTGGAAAAGTTCACCTCTGGTTTTGAAGCGGTTCTTCTGCTGTTGGCACGGGGCTGAAAGGCGGCGGTGAAGACAGAATCGTGAAATGTTTCCCACCCAGGCCGGCCGGCTCCCTCGGCCAGGGAGGGCACACTGCTGCAGTCACAGCGGGGCAGATTTTATTTTTCTTTTGTGGAAAGTGAACCTGAAATGAGAAGAGACCGACTGAATCCTGCGAAACAAGCTTGGAATCCCCCACATGGATGCACATTGTGTTTCATTTGGTCGCCTCACACGATAACTCCCATCAGTCTTTGCTTCGTCACTATATTATCGAACTACAACTCCCGTTTTCAATGTTTTGATATAGAGAGAAGTTACATATCGTGCATTTAAATGACAAGCGTGTCAAGCTCCAAGTTAAGGAACAGCAACAACACTTAGTTTCCTAACAAATCAGATTTAATCAATCACCTAATCAGCCTGTCTGCAGATCAACTACACCTCATTTGCTTGTGTCGCTCTTCTTTCTGAATGACAGCGCTGGCCTGCAGGAGAGTGATGTCATCATCAGCATCAACAACGAGCGGATCACCTCGGCCAGTGACGTGAGCGCCGCCATCAAGCGGGACGAGACGCTGCGAACGGTGGTGCGGCGAGGAAACGAGGACGTCATCCTGACCATCATCCCAGAGGAGATCGAGCCTTGACCTCAGCCAACAAGAGTCAAGACAACAACCCAGACAGTCGACCAATCCCGAGCTGGCTCTCAGTGTTTTTCAACCAATTATGAACATTTTGAAAAACCAAGCAACGAATAGGTGTGTGTGTGTGTGTGTGTGTGTGTGAGACTGTGTTTAAGAACTTGTAATTATTAGTAGTCTTCCATGGTTTTTTGCTTGCACACACCTTCAAAGGTCCAACGTTCATTATCCAGAGAAATGAAGCTCCTGCTTCTCATGTTAGCTTGAATTTTTCTTCTAATCCCGATCTACTCTTCATCCTCACGGACCTTTTATATCCGACTAACCCCGTCTGTCGCTGCAGGTTACCGTAGTTCTGTTTCATTGTGTATATTCTTTATGGAATATTTTTTTAATAGTATTTTTTGTCTTTACGTGTTTGATGACATTTTTTTCAAAAAAGGGAATAAAAGTCTTTACAGAATCGTTGCATTTATTGACAAGGATGAGAAAAAAATGTTCATTTGATGTTTGATCTCAAACGTGTTTCCTTAATGATCTGATCAGATCTGTTGTAGCAGTAGTTACAGATCATCTAACCTTGAATCTACTGTAGCAGAATAATTCATTGCAGACAAATAACTTGAGGCCATCTTGCCGTGAGGTTACACCAGCTGCAGCACCAACATGTCAATGTTCTGACCCGTTAGTAAAGTAGAGGTCCACTGGCCCCTCTCCCACTTCTTGCTTGGACGACTGTCTTCATTTTGATCTCAACAAGGTTTTGTGACTTTATTCTGCACGGCTGTGACACTAATGTGTCGGCAGACATCAGGCACAGGACGCAAAATCACTCCTGTAAAGGTTTCTCCCACAGAAAGGTCTCCAGGACCACATTTCACCAGATAAACTCACAAGGTCGACGCTGTGGTGGCTGATTACATTTGTCTTCATTTAAGATGTTTAATAATGTGCCTATATGAAAAAATGTAGCAGAAATTCAACTCCGTCGCGACTCCAGCAGCCGAGCTCTGTTCACACGGAGACCACGAAAACAAGTTGAGAAATAAGTCCATCATCTCTCAGACATCTCGCTCTGTGAATCTGGTGTGAGCCATGTAACACCGAGTTCAACACAGCATGACACAATCTGTTGGCTGCAGTGTGTGTGTGTGTGTGTGTGTGTGTGTGTGTGTGTGTGTGTTGGCCCAGTGGAGCAGAGGTGTTACGTAACACCTGACACAGTTAGCACAGTAAGAATAGTGATGTGTTCTCTGTGCCGGTTCACGCAGGAGGTCAGCTGATGTGAGTCAACTCTGCTGCTGTGAACGCTCAGCAAACCTTCTCTGTACATCACTTACAGTATCTACATTTTCTGCTACTCTATACAACTCTCCACTGCTTTTATTTGATGGCTTTTGTTACTCGTTACTTTACAGATTACGTGCTGCATCAGAGCCAAAATAGAACAGTTTAAATGCATTTTATCAGCAATCAGATAAAAAAAACGCTGATTACTTCTGATACTTAAGTTCATTAATAATCAGATACTTTTATGGACTTTTACTCAAGTATTCATATAAGTGACTGTCCCTTTAACCAAAGTAATATTTTAACATGATATCCTTCTGACTCCAGTATGATTTTTTGGTACTTTTTACCTCAGTGGACATGTGTCTCGACTGTGTAATTACCATCAGATTAACAAATTTGTTTTATCAAATCCTTCACTTTGATTTTATTTTATGACTTTTCAATCTCAACTTGTAGGTCAGCATGAACACGCAGTCCTCAGAGTGCTGCAGAGGACGGTGAAGCACAACTAAACGCTCCAGGACTGATGACTGATGTGACAACGTTTGGTCAAGACGTTATTTTCAACCTTGACTCACATCAAGCGATCATTTGCGCACACAAACTGCTGAACTGTCTTGGGAAGATTGGCTGTAGTGTGACAATGAAGAAACTACTGTGATAGAATGTGTTTTTGTCCTCAAATGAACCGTCTTGCACTCCCTCCTGAGGAAAAAAGGTTTCTGTGTCTTGTTTCAACTTTGATATCGTGCTTTCTTCTCGTTTGCCTCGGCCAAGGTTGTTCTGTGGGTGAGAGCAGATAAAACCAGTTCAGGAGTTTCTTATTAAGCACTCCTCCTTTCTCTGCTTTGGTTTGTGTGATGAGAACATGAAACAAGCTGGAAATGTTGACTTGTTGCTCGTTCCCTCTGCCAGACTGAACCCACATGCACATGTTTCTCACCGTGTTGTTGGGTGAAGAAATAACAAAGGAACTCAGAGTCATCCTCATCTTCAAGATCAGATCTGCTGCAATCAGCATTATTGCAACTGTTGGTCGAATTACACATGCACACATCGTCAGTTCATCTTCGCAGACGTTTATAATACAGAGGTTTCCGCGTCGGTCCGATCAGGAATGTGTGATCCGGCTGCAGTGTGTGGAAGAGCTTACACAAACACTGGATGTGGCTGTGAGGTGAAGCGGGTTCACCGTTACTGTAAGACATGAATGACATCTTTTCATCGCCAAGTACCTCCTGGAATGCGGATAGAAGCCGTCGACCAGCAGGAAAAGACGAGCAGAGAGATGTTTCTTTCATTTGGACCCCAGCTGGATGAGATGAATGGAACCAGTGACCCGGTTTAGTCCTGATTGACAGAACAGATTTTGTCCCAGAACTGTGCTGCTCTGCTGACTCAGTGTCTGCTCTTCTCTCCGCACTTCTTACAAAACATCCGCACAACATTTTATAATTTGATGTCCTCCTTATGTAAGGAGTGACCCACTTCACTTCTGATGGCTGAGTCATCAGAAGCAGCTGTCCGTTGGTCCGTTGCCATCATGGCATCGACCGGCTCCTCTGTTTCTTTTTATATTTTGGACCGGAGCCTTTCATGCAGCAGGATTCACTTCAGATGTCTTCTGTCCTGGACCTCTCTGCTGCTGTTCTCCCCATGAGAAGACTTCCACTGACCTTGATAGTTCATTTATGACTAATTTATGACTCAGCATTACTGGAAGGCCCGACAGGAAACATCAGCCAAGTCGAATTTACATTTCGGGAACAAGTCTTAAGCAAACTTTTCCTCTCGCTGCCATTGTCCTCCACACATAATATCCATAAACCAGAATTGTCAACTCTTAGAAGTATTTTCTGACTCATATGTTTTGATTCTGGTCGGATTATGCAGCACTGGAGCCAAAAAATACCAAATTGAATGCCAAGACGTTCTGCTTGGTGAGGCTGCCATAGTTAAACAGAGCTGCCTGATTGTCAGTCATTATGTACGCTTTTGTAACACAATTTTGCATGAAATAATAGATCTTTTGCCATTTTTTATGCAGTTTCACATCATTCGTTAATGTCCCATATCCTGTAAAATGTGTCAATGATTAGTGTTCTAATCTATGAAAGCAAAGCACTGAGCTCTTAAAGTTTCTTTTCCATGCGCCTCTCTTTGTTTAAGCGTGGCCTCAACATCCTAAACATCAGTTTTAGATGTATATTACAGCCGTATGTTTCCACCCAAATTTGTAAACTTTAGAAAGAAAGCAGGCTTGTATTCAAGTAATAATTTCTAGGAGATAAAACATGTTTGTTACTATTTTAGCAGAGCTTTGTTTGTTTTGATTCTTCAATAACACAGCAGGGAGAGTATATATGCCGCCTGTGGGGCAGCTCTGTTGTAATAGAGACGCAAATCACTCAAACCAAGTCGAGTCGAGCCAGCACGTGTATGAAAAAGCCCCATAGAAGTCCTAGAAGTTTAAAGAATATATATCTATATAACCCAAATAAAAAAGTTACATAATGCACCTTTAAAAGAGTTATTAAGAAACCCAGATCTGTATAAATATATTTATTATTGCTATGCACGTCAGCACAGTTATTAAAACCATCAACATCACAGTCCTTTTACTAGTTACACTGGCAGACAGGCTTTATGTTACAGACATGTACATTATTTAAAACATTACAGTGCCATATTAAAAACATTTTTAATCAGTTACACCTTCTTTATACACTGCAGTAACCACAGCATATGGACTCATTCTGAGACTTTCCACAAGTGTCGAACCAAAACACTTAAGGCCTGACGGACCAAAACACTTCAGATAAGTGCAGTTACAGTACGTTACAGAGCGTGAATAAGAATAACTGTCGGTCAGGGTCATGTGGGTTATAAAACCTGGGAGTGTTTACACGCAAAGTTTCATGTGAACATACGAGTGTCCTGCCCATGTTGCATGTCAATTATTATCACGTTAAAATCAAAAAACAACAACCTGAGTGAGATCACATCACTGCAGTTAATTAAAGCTTCTTCTTTATGTTAAAATACTTTCACAAACAGTTGGAGATGTGTTTCTGTCTTCTCCTTAATGTGGCCAAACTTGCCCAGAATGCAACAGACGTTTTCTGAGATCTGAGGGATTTCTACGCTCAGCGGGAGATTCTCACTGGTTGTTAAATAGAGTCGCATTCATTTGCTATTTTCTCCCAGAGATAAATACAAACTAACCGTTTCAGAGGCTGAATCTTAGACAGCTGGAGATGTACACTTTAAGACAATTGTATGCTTCATCAAATTGTCGCAATTATCATTTAAATGTGTCCTGTTTTTGTCTCCGTTAGTATCTGCATCCTGCTCTGCCTTCCTTCTGACACTGAGGTCAGTCTGAGAGGGACCAGGGCCAGAAAGGCTTCCCGGTCACACATCATGTTAGTCTTTTTAGCGGTGCTGAACTCAGTGCATGGCTGGTGTCGGTGCGGTCTGATCCATCGGTCCGGTGGATGCTGCTTCTCCTGCTGAGCTGCTCATGGCTCCCTGGTTGAGGGCGAGCTGTGGCAGGGCGCTCAGGAGGGCCTTCTCCAGCTTCTGCTCCAGAGCATCCAGGCGACGGTCCACGTGCTCCATCAGCCTCTTCTCCATCTCCTCTAGACGACGCTCCATGACTGAGTCCAGCTCCCTGCAGAGTGGAGGGACAGTGTGGTTACATTTGGCTTAACTTTGGTTCTCTTCTGCCTCATCAAAGAAAACCTCGTCTGAACATGAACGTTGGGTGCAGCTGCATTTTTTCGACGAGTTGCAACTCATGTTAAAAGTAATATTAACAGCATGTGGCTTCACATTAGGTCCTGAAATGAGTGCAGAGGAATGAAAGAGGGCAGCAGGCAGAGAAAGTTAAGCTGTGACTGACTCACAAACCCAAATGAAGCCACATCAGAGACAAAACCTCACATATAAACACAGACACTGAAACCAAACCACCCACACAGTCAGCGTTGACCATCATGTTCCCCTGACCTCAAACTCCTGCTGCGCCCGTCTCACTCAGCCACTTTTCTTTATGTAAGATGCTGACTTGTGGTTTGTTTCATCCTGATCAACCACAGGACAATTTCCAAAACCTTTTTCTCTTTTCCCACCTTCTCAAACATGTCTTTGCATTTTCTCAGCATCACTTTTAACCCTCAACCCTCGTCTTAAAGAGTCTTCACAACATCGTCAAGTCCTTCTCAAGCCAGCAGGACATAGACCAGAATGCAGCAGTCTCAATTTCCCACAATGCAATGCAACTGCAAGACGGGTCCAGACATTACTTCCAGTTGCTCCACTGGAAATGAAACCTGTTTCTTTCACAATTGATCCCTACACCTTCGAGTCAGCTGCACAACTGAAAGCAACAACTTACTGATGATGAAACAGGCAGGTTCAAGGTCAGTTCACAAGAAGAAGAAAAACAGTAGCATACCAATAACACATCTTTACAAAAAGCAAACACTCAAATTAGATGATTTTCTTTAAAAACTATAAACTTTCAAAATGTATATATTACCGCTTCTTTGTTTTCTGGAATCTAATTTGGATTCTAAACTAAATCAATAATTTCATCCTGTGGTAACTCGGCTGATGTGTTGTGGTAAAGACGTACCACTGAGCTGCCGTCCTCTCCGCGATGTGGAGCCACAATCAGCTGACATTCTCTCTGAACCCACATGTGCTGCTCTGTCCTGACAAAGAGCCTCATTTATCAAACTGCAGTTTGTAGCACCAGCTTATCAAGACATTTTTCAGCTGTAGAGAAAACTGATGTCAGCTGTAAATCAACTGATACGAGTCTTTGCATCAGTGTTGGCTCAAAAATTCAAAAGGAGGTTTGGTGTGTTTGCCAACATCTTAATGACTCACACATCGAGCGACGCTGATAAATGAACTCTATTGTCTCGATCAGCCTCCTCCCTGCACTCCGAGCAGCCACGGGCCAAACCCACATCCTTCTATGTGACCCAGACTCTTAGCTGAACACTAACAAGAACCCTTACCAGAATGTTTTTTTTTTAAATTAGAACATTAAAGTTTCAGTGACTTTATTCCCATTTAGTCTGATGAACAACATTTGAAGTGCACGCCAACACACATCATGCGTGTTTCGTTCTGCCAGGCAGCCGAGAGATCAGCGAATATTCTAGGACGAGGCAGTGATGGGAAATGTTTGGGCGTCACTTTCAGCCAACAATGCAACTTTAGACCACCAAATCTGTCGGCCCATTAAACAGATGAGTCTTTGTTTCACCCATGCACTCAGTGAGAACAATGTGAGCGAGAACAATGTGATCAAAAATGTTGACTGTTTCTACTACAGTGCTTTCCATTTAATTAAGAACTGATGAGCCTGGATATTCTGCTTAGTCGTGCCTGCAGAGATACATACATCTGCTCTGCGGCTCTGATAACTGTGCAAAGACGTCACGTTTGTTGCTCCACATTTATTTAACAGTAATGATTATTGAACAGTGGTGGTACAGTAGAGAAGTAATGAAGTAAAACATTGTTATCAATCATCTAAAATAATTTTATCTTGTGACCTTAGTTAGCAGGAACCAGGTGTAGCATCCTTCTGACACAAGGTGGTGCTATTTTATCTGATTAAAAATGGTGCAGACATTAACACAGAGCTGTATTTTAATTTCTACTTCTGCTCCACTAAACTTCACTCACCATGTGCCATTTCTCATCTTCTTCTCTTTCTCTGCCACCGCTGCAGCATCATCCAGCCTCAGCTTCGTCACCTGACCGCAGAGGCTCTGCAGCATGGGCAGAAGCTTGGGGTCGGATCCGATCACCTGGTCGCGTCCCTGCCCTTTCATGAAGTGTGACATCATCTCTGCTAGCTGCGCGTGGCTCGTTGTGGCTCTGCTCTCACTGTTAGCTAGAGGTATGAGACCAACATTTTTACATTTCAAAACCAAATTTGAATGTTTGGTAACGTTATCTGCTACATCATCAGGTAGTAAGATGACTTTTGACAGTGGCTGGAAACAGATTTCTTTTTATGCCACTTGAAACAATTTTTCAGGCCTGTGCTGCGTTCTGAGGTACATATAAAATCAAACAGCTTCCTCATTGTGATTTTCAACGCAGGCAAATATTTACTTACTTATATTCTCAGTGTTGACATCAGAAACCGGCCGGTCTGGGGACGAGGAGGTCGAGCCGTTTGACATCGCTCCATTCTGAGCCGGAAGAGATTCATCTGCAGGCCTGATGGAGCCGACTGGAGACTAATGACACAGAAAAAAAAAAGTCTATTATCTAATGTGTAAGTATTTTCTGAACCCACATTTACCTGACATCAGGCTGATGATGGACATGCTCAAGTAAACATTTATGTTTTTATGTTTGGCTGCAGATTTGTGCTGCTGTTACCTGACCTAAAGTAAATTTGGATTATCTATTGGTGTTATGTTATATTCAACCATAATGCACTATGAGGAGCAACAGATTCTAAACTGTTTTTGCAGCTGGTTGAGAGTAGAGGTCAGATTTATACCCTGGAGTCTGCAGGCTGGGGCTGGTGACTGACGGCTGCTGGGGACATGTTGGCTCCTTGAGCCAGGGCAGAGAAAGCTCCACTGCCCATCAGGAGAGGCAGGAATCCACCCAGAGAGCCGGTCTGGTTCTGGAGAGAAACACATACCGACAGATTACATTATTTTGTGCAGCTGCCATTACTGTGCAACAGAAACTACAAGAAGCTGCCAGTTTTCTGTCTTAAGATTTAAATGAGTTGGCAAAAAGCATGACATTAATGAGATGCACTGTCATAAATCCAAATACAGAAGAAAAACAAGAAGAGAAGAAGTTACTGTTCAGCAGGGAGGACTCCCACATCTCTGTCAGAGCATCGATAAATACACAAGAGAGCTTTTAAAACAGTCCTTGTGTCAAGAATCACAAAAATAAACTGAAATTAACTCAACCCAAAAGTCGCCTGGAGGCAGATAAACTATATAATCATTTACGTGACACTTTGGGAAACACAAGCACAGCCCTTAAACTTACGTCACGCCTGTTTTCAATTACACTTTTTTCCCTGCAGAGGTTATTTAATGCATTGAGTAACTTGTTGGTCCTTTACTCCCACCTTCTGCTGGAATTGCACCATTTCCATGAGGTTCTGGGCTCCTGGTGAGAGACTCGTCCCCATCTCCTCAACCAGACACTGCACCTGCTGCATGTCGATGCCAGGCCCGCGGACTGGGCAGACCTGGAGCTGCTGAAGGCCCACAATGACTCGACACACCAAAACACTGCTTCTACCGGCCAGAGAGAGGAGCTGAGAGAGAGAACCAGAAGATAAACTCAACATTGTCATATAACTCTATTAAGAGTGGAGTGTCATTAAAAGAACTATCAAGCATTTACAGGTGTGAAGACTAAAATGAGGTTTGGAAAATGCAAGGGTCTCTAATAGATGTCAAACACTCAGTGTTTTTTATGTTTGGACATCTCTGAACACAACTCACCTTCACCTCACAGGCTGAGGACGGCTGCTCGAGGATCAGCTGTTTCTTATAGAAAGGCCCTCTGTCTGAACTGTGAGCACAGAAGAGAGGAGACACAACTTCAACACTTCATCACACATCAGTCAAACTCAGACTGAATCGGAAAATTATTAATCTGAAATCAACACAGATGAAACTGAAAGATGGATTTCCTGTATATCAAAAAATAACTTGTTAAACATGCAAATGATGTTAAAACTGTGTATCTGTGTGTATACCTGTCTATCTGGATGCCGTCTTCTCTGTCCCCGCGTACAGTCCCACAGTATTCTCCTGTCTGGTTGTACACCTCCATGGTTCGAGCCTCGCTGATGACCAGCAGGCGGCTGATGGCAGAAGGGGAACAGGGGCCACACTGCAGCACCAGGACACACGGAGAGCCTTCCTCCTTCTGCTCCAACAGAACTGGGCTGACGCTGTGAGGGAAAGATCAGCGTTTTAAAAAAATCACACTTCACTGATTTATTGCAGTTAGTGTTAGTAAAAACAATGGTGAGGCTTGTTTGTTAATATACACTTCCATCTCTGACTTTCCCAAAACCTTGGACCTGAATAGGGATTGTGCAAAAACAATTCAACAGCAGGATCAAAACACTGAGCATCTACCTTTTTCATGTAGCAACTTTTACGGTTAATTCTTGACAACCTCACCAGTTTTTGAGCTCGTCTTCATGGTCGTCCTTGTCACCGATCTGAACAGGACTCAGGACATCAGCCAAGCGATGTCCCTCAGCCTGACAGACCCAAGCGGCTCCGTTCTTCACAGCAATGTCCACCATGATGCTGCTGAGGCCACTGGGACTGTAACCTTCTTAGGGAAAAGCTAGGACACAAAATAGGAGACAAGAGTGTTCTTATTCACTCTTGTCTCCTGTTTTGTGTCCTAGCTTGCAAGTTAGGAGAGAAATAAAAGTTCTAAAACAAGACTCGAGGACAAAGCCAAGACAGAAGATAAGTTAGAAAATAAGGTTTGGTGACAATTTAGGAAACTCTTTTTAACAAATTAACATACATATACAAACAACATATATTTTGCAGAGGCTTAGGTTTTCTTGTCCACTTCCCATTTTCATCTCTGTGAGGGACAGGACATTTGACAGCTGTGATGTGGGAATGATTTGACTGATATCTTTTCATTCCAAGATGATTATTATCGGCCGACATTATATTCTGATGTGACTGAAGCGTTGGGGTTAGCAGTAACTGTACAAAAACAAAACAGTACAGAATGCTAATATTAAGACATAACGCTGCTTTAACGTACTCTTACCTCACAATAGCTTCAGCTGAAACCGTTGATTAGCTTGTTTTCCTCAATATGCTGAATTTTCGTCTTCGCATCTCTTCGTACGGATGAATTTGATATATAACTAATAATAAAACGCAGATTTTCTGGCTCGGGGAAGCTAACGCTAACGCTAACTCTGCTGCTCATCTGCACTACACCGACCGTGTGGCAGCACGCGACAGGATGTTGTGGTGTGACGTCATTAAACAGCGACGCGTGAGATGCCATCTCAGGCTGTGATGCTGATGTGGTAAATACGCACTTTTTAAAGTACAGCGAGTAACTTTTGTGTGGCGTATTTAACAAGAAATGTTTGTATAATTCTGTAAAAGCTTGTGAAGTTTTTCACAGTAAAGCCAGTGGTGATAAGCAAGCTATTGTGACTGGTGAAAGGTAGCTAGCTAGCTTAATAGTTGACACAGCTAAATGTACTTTATGATATCCTAGATAAAGAGCTGTACATATAAATGCGGGAATAATGGACCCAGCTCTTTTGTAAAGCAGGACATGGACTTCACAGAGTGCTACAGAGACACGGTGTCCAGTGTTGCTGCCGCAGCTCGCTCGGGCTGTACGAAGCAGGTGAGGAGGCTGATTCAGAGACGCTTCAGTGTGGACTGTCGGGACAACCGCGGCTGGAATGCTCTGCATGAAGCTGCAGCCGCCGGGAGTAAAGGCTGTGTGCAGGAGATTCTGACTGCAGCCTGCGGTGAGAAGGGCTATCACACAGTTCGGGGCTGATATTAGAATCTGGAGTGTTAAGATATGTCCCAGGATAAATAACCTGAACAATTTGTTTTCCCTTTAGTGAACTATTCAGTGAATGGAGCCAACAGTTTAAAACCAAAATATATGTAAAAAATAGTATTAAAATCCTAGTATTTCAAAAGGTGGGACCAGGGAATGTTAAGCTGTTTCTTGATGAGTTACTTCAAAGAGTTATCATAATGGTTTGTTAGGTTATAAAGTCAAATATGCAATTCAGATGGAAACAACTTTTGTTCCTAATTGTTCTGTTCTGACTGCCAGCAGCAGGCTCCTCCCGTGGCTGCCGTGCTTATGTGAACTCTTTGACGCATGAGGGAGAATCTGCATGTTACCTGGCAGCGAAGCATGGACACCTGGCCGTGGTCCGACTTCTCATAAAAGCACATGCCAACATCAACCAGCTAACAAATGACTTGTCCTGTCCTTTGTATGCAGGTACATTTGCATTATCAAACTGGTCTTCATGTGTTTTCAGTTCTGTTTTCATGCTACTCTGACCGCTCTTTTGGATTGTAAACTTAAACTGGCTTTGATGAACTCTGTTTATGATACTTATCAGCTGCTAAATGTTTTCCACCAGCTGTAGACGGTGGGTACAAGGAGTTGGTAGAACTGCTGATCAGTAAAGGTGCAGAGGTCAACAGAACACACACCGCGTCCTGCTGGACCTGTCTTCATCAAGCTGTGTATAAGGTAATAACTGAACATTCAAACACAACTCTAACTCTGTGAACTCTATGAAATGTATCCTAATGTGTATCATGGATATTTTGCCTTCCCTAAGGGTCACAGTAAAATTGTGGATATACTGGTTAATGTGTGCAACCTGGAGGCAGTAGATGACCACAAGATCTCCCCTCTCTTTGTGGCTGCACAGTATGGACAGCAGGAATGCCTAGAGATCCTTGTGAATGCTGGTAAATGGTTGTTTTTCTTTCAACCTTTACATATTCTTCACTTGGGTTCAAGTTTCTCTCTTTGTCACTTTTTTATACCCCCCTCTTCAACCAGTAATTAATGAAATTTTATGTTGATTTGGTTTCTTTACTTAAATTTGTTTACTCTAGGTGCCAATGTGAACATCCAGGCAGTTGATCTTGCCACACCACTGCTGATTGCCTCCCAAGAGGGCCACCAGGCATGCGTGAATTTCCTGTTGGACCACGGAGCAGATCCCAACATGGCCTGCAGTCACGACTGGCCCCAGCTCCCCATTCACGCTGCCGCTGAGTTTGGCCACATCGGGTACTAAATCTTTAGAGTGATCTTATAAAGAAGTAATTTATAGTTGTGTCCATTTCTCGATGAGGTGTTTAATTTTTGATTTTCTTTTTCATTTGAAAAGAAATTGACACTTATAAGAAAAATAAGAGATAACAGAAGAAGTTTTTAATCGTGTAGTTGATTTAATGTCAGAAAATGGTGAAAACCCAATGATATTCCATTAACAATTATAAGATAAGGAAAGTATTTGGATCCAGAGAACATTAAACATTTTTGACAGATGAATTTATTGAAATAACATTTGCATATATTATATGCAAATTTACCCATATTTTCCCCTTAACCCTCTTTTTTTGGTTTTCATCTAGTGTCCTCAGGAGGCTGATAGCTGTTACTGATCGTGTGTGTGACCGTGGTGATGGCACGGTTAGTCCACTATACTTGGCCATCCACAGGCATCAGAACAAGAGTGTCGAGATGCTCTTGAGGGAAGGTTATAGCCCAGATGCTCAGGACTGCACACACATCCTTGGCCTCCATTCACCACTCTCTTTCACCTTGTCTCAGACATCGAACAAACCATACAGGTTTGTATGAAAGCAGATTTAACCTATTCACTTTCTTCAAGAACATAGACAAAATCAAAAAGATGAATTTGTCCCTGAATTCAGTTCAAATCTCTTTCAGTGAATCGGTGAGGTTGCTGGTAGCTGCAGGAGCTCGTCTGAGTGAGGAAGACTGGATTTATGCCTTGGCCACTGACAAAACAGACCTGCTGCAACTGATATTTGAGCACAGATGGATCCCCCGACCAGAGACTTTGACCAATGACTGTTCTGCATCGAATCACCATGGGAAAGCTATATTAAAACTGCAGGAACTGAGGGATCTGCTCTGTGTGGCATTACACCAAATCCATTTTGCTGCCTGTTGGCTTCCTCTGCTTCTGAAGGCAGGACTGGAACCTTCTTTGCTGCTTCAGTCTCATATGTAAGAAAATCTTTTAAATATTTCACTCTTTGGTCAAGTATCGGATGACTATAATTGATCAGTTCTTTCTGTCCTCAACACTTTCCAGGTTGGAACAGGCCGACAGCGAGGTGTTGAATTACCTGCTAGAGTTTGTGAACTGGTCAACTCTGTCCCTAAGTTTGAAACATATTCTGGATCGAAGACGGGTGGCGAACACTTGGCAACCGTCTCCACATTTTGGTACAGTGACAAAGTAAACACTGCGAATTTGCTGTTGCTAATCTGTTAAACTTCAAATAATTATATCTCCCTCTTCCGTCTCTTTTTCTAGACTCCATTACCTCTCTTTCCCACATCTGTCGACTGCATGTGAGGTCAGTGTTGGGACCAGATCTACTGATGAGGACCAATGTAGTCCAACAGCTACCTGTTCCCGCCCCACTTCACAGCTTCCTCCAATTCAGAAACATCCCAGACGCTTCTTACAAACACTCACCGCCATCACCGCTTTCAAATCGAATACAGAGATACCGTAGCACACACCAACACAGACATGTTCTGTAACCCCATCTAGTTTACCTCTGTATGTTGCTTTAAGATTGTTAAAATCCATGTTTCACATATATATCTCTATCAGCTTGTAACAGCTTATTGTGGAAGTATGATGATTGAGTGATATATTCAAACCCAGGAGTATTTGTGGGATCTTCTGAGACTTTGGGATCACAAGAATTTAGAATATAAGTGGGGTCTGAACAAAGTGTGACTAAACAGGTGGGCTACTGAGGTTTAAAACACTTGATAAGATGGTCGCATGATTGCAGATAGTATTCGGGCCAGGGGTGAGAAAACAAAACAAGAAGAGGAAGTTTTTCCTTGATGATGCACTTTGAGAAGTCAAAATATGGAGAATAAAGTCAACTCTTCTGGTCCATCAAATCAAATAAAGGGAGCAGCTGTAAGTTATGCAAGCTAAGCTCAAAGAGAAATAATAATAACTTATTTGCATATTTTATAAATGGACCAGTGCTGTTTGTTTTCACTTGTTTCTTGTGACCATTAAAGTTATTTTTTAATTTGATATACTGAATTTCTTTTAGTAATTCAAGTGAAAACATCATCAAAAAGAGTGTTGTGGCTCCGGTTTGATATTGATATGCAGGGATTTTGATGTGACAATAATAATATGACAATAAAATCCATTTGGTCAAACTCTGATTGGTGCAAGCCGACGTCATTCAAACGTAGACCAGCTCTGATTGGCCAACGTCACATTTTCTGGGCTCTGTATTTGACAGGAGGAGGAAGTAGCGACGCTGGAAACAAGGCGCTCGTTCAGGGGGGCTTTTCTTGACATGAAACAACACCTGTAACCTAAGGCTGTTATACCACACGTTGAAGAAAGATATGTCTTAATGTATTTCATACGTGAGTATGACACATATCTGTTTTTCCTGCATGTTTTCCCAAACGGTGTCGTCTGTGTTGCTGTAGCTTGCTAGCTTGTTTGGCTTGTGCGCGCACACAACGGTTGCCACACGGCGCGTTAGCTCAGAGGAAAGAAACCAACGTCTAATTTGTTTGCGGTTGTTAAATTTGAGCACAACGACACGTATTTGTATACCGACACGTCACTTTTTTTCTATTTTCCAGTCAGCAGGAGAACAGAGAGGGTGGAGACAAAGATTTTCGGATTAAAAGGAAGGATTTGATAGCATGCAGTGATGCCAGGCTTGCCAACAAACCACACAGCAGGTTAGCGTTAGTTCACAGGCTAACGTCGGTTAGCTAGTTGTGGTAACAAACAAACTGCTGCTTCGACAGGGGGTTGGGTTATATTTACTGTCTGCTAGCTGAAAGAGACTTCACGGACATGTTGTCAACCAGTGAAGCGCAGCATGAGAAGCACCGCGCTGAAACAGTGTCTGTCTGCCTGAGGTAGGAAGGGAAAGCTGCTACCTCCAATAAAGCTCGTTTTAAAACTAATGTTTGCTCTTCTCATCATTGTTGGTCATGAAGAAAGTAAAATCATTGCACAGTTTCAAGCATTGAGCTGGTAAGAGGGTCAAACGTTATTCATGTTGCACCATTCACTGATTAAAATAAGTATTTGTAACCATAAAGGCTATACAGAAACGCCTGAATGGACAGGTTAAGGCATCAGGGCACATGACACACATTGACTAATTCATCCCTCCATACTTGATTCATGATTACACTGCTTTAATCCACCAAAGTGTTGTTGGAAGTGCACCACCCATAATTGGTCAGGGATATTTTACTGTCACTCGATCGTTTATTCTGTGATATAATCTGATTATTTATTTGGGTAAATTGTGTTGAGACTGTTTCACTCCTTCATAGCATTTGATTGATTTAAAAGTTGCAATATTAATGGATCAGATACGTGTACTGACAGAGTTGCAGTTTGGTTGCCACCTATTCATTTGATTGCCAACTATTTTGATAGCCGAATAACCAGTTTGAGCCATTGCTAATGTAGAAAGAGTAAAAATTCAATCTCCTCGACTGTGACTGTGCTCTTCTTTCTTTACTCCTTTTCATAAGATTAAAGTAAATGTCTTTGGGTTGTGGACAAAACAAGACATGTGGGTGTCTTTGGCTTTGAGTCCATTCTCTGACATTTTATAGACCAAACATGTAAATCAGAAAATAATCATGTGTTGCAGCCATACAAGAATATGGACGGATTAAATCTCAGACCATGATGATACGGTTATTCAGAAGTACTTTTTCTGCTTTCAAGAACAACCCCTATTCAGAACTACCGTGACACCTCTTTGATAATGTGGGGTGGTCACATGATTTTTGGCTTGGCGGAGAACAGGAGTGTAATATTTGTGCTTTCAAAGGTCACACTGTGTTGATGAGGGTGCTTTGAGCATAATCACTACTGAATGTATCCAGCCCATAGTCCTGAAATATCCTTTGTATTATCAGATGTGACAGAAAAGCTTAAAAGACTGAAAAGAGATGCTTATTAATTCCTTTCCAGTTTGAATAATTGACTAATCTTTTAAGCTCTACTGTATATGCTAATTAACGTCCAGGACAGGAAGGACATTTTTAATTTCCTCTGTCTTTTTTTTTGCAGCTGAGGCCAGCATTAGGGAGACGTCATCTCGTCCACACGTCATCCAGATGAGGCATGCTGGAAGTATGCAGCCCATGTATAGAAGAGATGCTGGAGTCTGGCACCAAACAAGAGCCCTTCTCTACAAGAATCTCCTCATCAAATGGAGGACCAAGCAACAGAGCCTTCAGGTGATTAGTTTTCAGAAGACTGACACAAGAAGACTGTTGATTAAGCAGTCAGAGGAAATGGGTTTGCAGTGTGGATTCAATCTTGAGCAGTTAAAAGGAGAATTTTGCTGCTATATATCACTAGCGACTCAATTCTAGCCATTAAACAGTGCTGATATGAAGCAAGATTGCCTTCGCTGACTTAATAAGAGCAGCGTTTACAAAGTCAGATACAGTAGGTTAATGTTTGCACCTTGATAGTTGAGATGAAGAAGAATATGGAATATTAAATTATCCATCTTTGCGCACAACACGTAAACCTTTCATGTGCAAAAAGAACCAGGTCATTAAGTTAATTTAAAAATACCAAAATGTGAAGTTATCGGTTAACTTACTAGTATCAGGAAGCAGGTTATTATCGGTTTATCACTATCAGCTGAAAACTGAAGTCTTGGCCATGTAGCCCCTTTTTAAAATTGGATAAATCATTAATATAAAACCTGTGTTCAACATTCATTTTGGTTACTTAAGTATTTCACCCTTGACACTTAAATAAGTGTTTGAGATATCTGTTGAAAAATTTGTTTTGCCATTGATGTCCCAATACCTCGCATTCCACAAACATTTGTCTCAGGGCCAGCACACTGTCATGGTCTATAAATCTGCCTGGCTCAGTAAGAGAGCTCTCTCTGGGGTTATAATCAGTCTTTTAGTATCGTCTTTTTTGTCAAGCGTGCTGCTGCTCCAGTGCAACCAAGAAAAAGAACAAAAACAAAGACACCCATAGCTTTTGCCTTTTTAAAGTACTCCTTAATTTACACACAAGATGCATTTTTATTTTGGAGTTGGATAAACGAAGTGGCGTGTGCCTCTTCTCCCTTCAGTTTCCCCTTTGTTGGGTCATGCATTTTTCATTTGGATTTAAGTTGCACTGATGCATTTTTAATGTCTGTGTATCAACTCTTCAGCACAGACGGACATCCTCCAACTTCCTTAACAGCAGTTAGGGAAGTCCAGGGCATTCCTAAGATGCAGTGTGAATAATGCAGCTTGTTTATTTCATACCACAGATGCCAACTAACCCTTTGTCAGTGGCTGTTAAAGATCAGGACTAACATATTAATCCTTTAACAGGAAAGAAAGAACTCAGCTTTGTTTGTATGGAAATGTTGTGATATTTTGGAGGAAACAGTGTTTCCTAAATGAGATATTAGTTCTGTTGTGAACGCAGGTAATCCCATGTGATCCAAAATCTCCTGATCAAGTTTTTCTCCTTGGATCTGGGTCAACCACAAGCCATAAAATATTTCTTGCTGTAAAGCTGTTTTAGAACCAGACAAGCCCCTAAATCAGCTCTTGACATTCCAGTGGCTCTGAATTTATAGTTTCAATTCACCGTGTTGCTGAAGGTCGAGCTGTATCATGTTGTTTATGGCTCGGAGGAGAGAAAGAATGGCTTGTTGTTAGTCATGAGGTTTGATCCAGCTGCCGTCCCTGAACACGAGCGGTATTAGAACTTCTCTTCATCTCCAGGAATTAAAAGCATCCTCCAGGTTGAACTGGCAGATGTTGAGGCTACAGATGGAAAAGTAGCAGAATATCCTCAGGGCAATTGGAGGATTTTTGTCAGTTATGTGGGTGGTTGGACTGACCTCCAGTAGAATCTTCTTCCAACTGTGACAAAAAAATGCAAGGTTTTCTCATCAGCTGTCCTGTCTGTCCTTGCAGGAGTTGATCTTACCTCTGCTACTGTTGGGTCTCCTGATACTCATCAGCACCCTCAATCCTCACGTTTATTATGGAGGCATCAGCACTATGGAGCTGGAGCGTGACGACCACTTCTTCAAGGGCCTGGGCTACACACCGATCTCTAATATCACCAACCACATAATGGAGGAGGTGGCCCAGGAGATGCGTAAGTGCTTGGGAACCATTTAATGTGTTAAATTCACTCCTACAGCATCACTCCTGGTATCAAATTGGGAAACTGACTGATGAAGCGAATCTAGAATAATACAGTGGACAGTATAAGCTTGGTTCATGTACTGTTTTATCCTCCTACTTGTGTTCTCAGACATGCGGGATCGTCTGGAGATGTTTGCCAGTGAGGAAGACCTTGAGAACGCCAGCCTGTACGAGCCTTCCAGCTATGTTGGTGTTGTGTTCATGGACAGCACTGCCACCTCATACAGGCTACGCTTCCCGTACAACCAGCTGCCTCTACCAAGCGATTACACAGAATCTTTTGGTAAGTCTGATGAGACTGATTTTATTATATTCTGTTTTTCTCATGAATATATTCATACTTAAGAAATGTCCTTTGGAAAGTTTTTGAAGAATAGCACTGCGAATGAAGCTTTGCTCACTTTAATTTACTCACAGCAATTCAGCCGCAATTATTATGAAAAGGAAAACATTTATAAAACTCATGGCTGAATCTGATTGTCTTTAGCTGGCCAAAATAGAAGGGCCTGCTGGGAAACTGTAGCTACAGAGATCTCTGTGAATGTTTGCAAACCTGCTGTAAAAGAAACTGCGTTTGTTAGGAGGGGTCGTTATTAATCCTTGCTGGAAGTATGGACAAGCAGTTCTACTATATACACAATCTGAGTACATGTTCACGACAATGCTGGATAGGCTCCAAGTCCATTCTGTGACGGTTCTTAAGTGGATAATCCAAAATCCAGATTTAAAACTCATTGTTCATAATCTGTGCAAAGTCCTGGCTGTTGCCTTTCGCTGTAACTGATCCTTCCTGACAGAGAATGTAAGGATTAATGTCCACATCAAGTGTTATTGAGTTGGCGGGTGGGGATCAATTCTTTGTAATGACTTACGCGCCACGTTATATTTCCCTTTTATTGCTCTGATAAACTTACTCGGATCTGTGACTCTCTTAATATTTTATGACGAATAAAGTGTTTGTCTTTGTGCTTGTTCTCCTCTAGCCAACTGTTTTACTAGCTCGGTGAACTGCAGAGCAGCTAATTACTGGTATTCTGGCTTCATCCGCCTCCAGTCTCTGATCGATGCAGCCATCATCCAGGTGAGACAGACCAGCGATCAGCAAAATGTCGTCCAGTGAGAACCCCCTCGACCCAAAAGATGGAATGAAGATGGAGCGTTTGTGTTTCTTGGAAAAGCTTTTTACACAGCAAAGAAAATGCTGTGTAAAGGAAACTCTTATTTAAAGGAAACATTTTCCTACACAGTGAATTTAAAAATGGTAGTTTGTTGACTGAGTTTCATGAAAAGCGCTATACAAATAACATTATAGTTTAATACACTTTAACGTGCCGTTGGTTCATCTGTGTTGTGCAGATGCAGACGAAGCGATCAGTCTGGAGTGAGATGGACCTGAAGGTAGTCATGATGGGCCAGCCAGGCTCTGTGGAGGTGCAGAAATTCCCCCACGCCCTCATCTCCATCTACCTGGTCCTGGCCTTCACACCTTTTGTCACCTTCCTCATCGTCAATGTGGCAGCTGAGAAAGAACATCGTCTCAAAGATACCATGACCATGATGGGGCTCTATGACACGTCTTTTTGGTGAGGGAGAAGAGAAACTGCAGTTTCAGACACTTAAGTGTTATTTACTGTAAGAAGCAGCTTGCTGTGTGAATACAATTGTGTATATAATATGTTTTTATGTTATTGAACAGGCTTTCATGGGGCCTCCTGTATGCTGCTCTGGTGACAACCATGTCCCTCCTGATGTCCATCATCGCTACTTACACGGCCCTATTCCCTAACAGTGACTTCTTTGTCATTTTCCTCCTCATCTTCCTCTATGGAATATCATCAGTGAGTAGAGTTGTGAGGGAGGGAAACCTTTACAGATGTGTGACATTGTTTAAAGGGTTACTTCACCCAAATTACACTGTTTTTTTTTTCTCATTCAGAGCTCAGAAATGTTTATGTCCTGTCTCTCTCTGCCATCTTTTGCTCTTCTCTCTTCCTTTGTCTTCCCTTTCTTCACAGATCTTTTTCTCCTTCATGCTGACTCCGTTGTTTAAGAAGCCCAAGTTTGCCAGCACGATTGGCTCCATGCTGACGGTGGTGTTCGGCTGCCTGTCACTCTTCACCGTGCTGATGAAGGACTTTCCACAGCCACTGGTCTGGCTCCTCTGCCTACTCTCACCCAGCGCATTCTCAATCGGAATTGCACAGGTAACAAACACACACATATACTTGGTTACATTCCCAAATCCTGCTTGACTGGTCATGCTTTGAAATGAAATACCTATTACACCTATTAATATTGGCTTGTTGTTATTTTTTACCTCCCATGAGACTTTTTAGAAAAAAATGATGCAAAGTTTGGAGGCTGATAATCATGGTTGCTGTGAATTGATCTTTGTGTGTGTGTGTGTGTGTGTGTGTGTGTTGTTGTGATAGGTGGTTTACCTGGAGGCTCAGGGAGATGGTGCAGTCTTTTCCTCGCTGGCCAATGGCCCCCATCCTCTCTACGTACCTCTGCTCATGTTGGTTCTGGACTGTGTTCTCTACCTTCTCTTGGCTATCTACTTGGACCAGGTACTGCCTGGTAAGTACACACCAGGCCTCAATATAATTTAAACCTTATGAAATCTACTTTGATATTGTTAGTTGGTATCAGTTCTGCAACAACAGCCATACTGGGATCACTTTTTTCCTAATCTGTTGTTGTTTAAGTATTATCATGTGTTATAAGGATTACATTTTATGCAAAATACAGGTGAGTTTGGAATGCGGAGGTCTTTGGTGTACTTCCTGAAGCCTTCCTATTGGTCCAAACGAAGGAAGCGCTACGTTGAAGTGAGCTCAGTGTACGACGCAGAGGTGAAAGGAGCTCCTGGTGGGGACGAGTATATCGAGCCGGTTTCACCTGAGTTCAGAGGCAAAGAGGCCATTCGGTAAAGAACTTGCGCATGATTGTCAGCTGGATGTCTTTTTTTCTGTTTTGGATTGAGTGTTTACAATCTGTTGCCGTGAGATGCTTCTTTCACATGCAGCTTTTTAGATAGTCGATGCTTTCTTAGCATCATCACTTAACTTGTGGTGAATTTTAAAAAATGTATTTTTAACATAATATTCACAAAATATCTATATGCACAGTATCCTTTCAGGTGATGAGCCCTTTGATAGCGAAGCATGAGGAGAGAGATTGAAATTGAGAGAATTTGTTGAACGTTTCTTGGTTCAGTACCAAACGGCACTCACTGCTCCATCCGTCCTGGCTGTGGAGCGATTCTGGGATCTGCCTGTAACCTGAGAGCTGCTCGTCACTCTGACACTGTCACTGTGTTCACACTTCTCTCCTGTTTTTTTTTTTGTCCTCATTCCTCATTGGCTAATTCTCTGGCAGCATCAATAACATCCACAAAGTGTACAAAGAGAAGGACAACGTGGTGGAGGCTCTAAGAGGTGAGTCCTGAACACCCTGACTTCATTGTTTTTTGTTTTTTTTAATATCAATGGCTTCTCACATAGCAGATGGTAGTTCACAGTGTCCCATGGTGCACCTTATTTACCTGATTATGTTTCATTCTATTGCACACGCCTAAATTGCTGAGACAATATGCTGTTCAGCGAGTATCTGCGCATTTTCTGATTGACGCTTGCTTTATGAAGCTGTCTCTCTCTTTATCTAGGTTTGACGTTTGACATCTATGAAGGCCAGATCACGGCTCTGCTGGGACACAGCGGAGCTGGAAAGTCCACTCTCATGAACATCCTGTGTGGAATCTGCCCGCCCACTAACGGCTCGGCGACCATCTACGGCTCCCCTGTAGCGGAGATCGCAGATGGGTCAGAAATGAAGCAGCTGGTGGGAATCTGCCCCCAGTTCAACATCATCTTCGACGTGCTCACGGTGGAAGAGCACTTGATGATATTTGCTGCTATTAAAGGAATCCCACCGGCGGAGATTGCTGCTGAGGTAATACAATGATAGAAACGCTGGTTTAAGAGTGTCTGTCACAATTTTCAGTCAGTTAGAAGTTGTCCAGTATGAAATTATTTGTTGTTTGATGATTGAAACATTTTAAACAGTTCAGTGCACAGCATGGTATGAATTTAGAATGGCAAGATTTGGCATGAAATAACATTTTTATTTATTTTTGGGAATGTAACAAATCTTTAACTGAGATACAAACATCTGCGGTCCTGAGTTGTGGTTTCCATCTTCACAAACCGCATTCTGCCTCTGCCTCTGCTTCAGGTTACTAAAGTGCTGAAGGATCTGGACCTGGAGAAGATCATGACTGCTCAGGCCAAGAACCTGAGTGGAGGCCAAAAGAGGAAACTCTCTGTGGGCATTGCCATTCTAGGAGATCCTAAGGTACCTTGAGCTGGGATTGGAGGAGTTATTTTACCATTAAAATTTTACTTTGATTCTTTTTGCATGGACTAGAAGGTCTTTGATTCTGTTAACAGTCTTAGCAGGTTAACATTAGTTTGGACCCATACTGGGCATTTTGCATCATGTTTGTTTTGTCAGATCCTTCTCCTGGACGAGCCCACAGCAGGCATGGACCCCTGCTCCAGACACCAGGTGTGGTCGCTGCTGAAGAGCCGCAGAGCCGGCAGAGTCACCGTCCTCAGCACACACTACATGGACGAGGCTGACATTCTCGCTGGTATGAACTCTCTCTGTTCCAAAACATACACTGACACACAGGCATTAAAACTATTAGGCAGGTCAAAGATCATATTCAGCTTTTCCTCTTGCTATTTTTAATCCAGTTTAAAAGCAACATTACATTTTAATAGAAGGTCTGAGAGTTAGGAGTCATCAAAGTCCTCAACTTTTGAATTCTGTACTAAGCAATGTTGAATAAAAACCTTCAAGATGTTCATTAATTATTTTTTAAGTGCCAACTTAATGTTTTGTATTCATTAGAGAGCTGCCTGTTAACTCGATGAGTAATGAAATAGAATCTCACCAACTGCAGTTTGAGAATCACAGAATCTGTTCTTCATCTGTTGTTTTTGTTTAACACTTATTTTATTTTCTCCAGATCGCAAAGCTGTGATTTCCCAAGGACAGCTGAAATGTGTTGGCTCTTCCCTGTATCTGAAGATCAAGTGTGGCGTTGGATATCATCTCAGGCAAGAGGACTATATTTCTTCTGTGTTGTCTACTATGTAAACTGCATCTTAACCATATGCTGGTCTTTATGTAAGTAGTTTTAGACGTAGTTTTTAGTTGTTTTTTTTTCTTCCACTGCAGAATGTCCATCAATGAGAGATGTGAAGCTGAAAAGATCTCATCACTGGTCAAGCAGCATGTTCCCAAGGCAAAGCTGGTGCGACAACACGAGGCAGAGTTGACATTCACTCTGCCTTTTGAGAGCATGGACACATTCTCAGGTCAGACACGAGATCTTTTTGTAAAGGTTTACGTCAACATTGGTGCTACTTGGACAAATCTCATATTTAAAGCCAGTTTAGTCCATTTTCACTGTTTCCTCTGAATGCCAGGCGTCTGTCATTTAGTATCAAACCCAACCCAGATAAACACTAAAATAATTACTTAAGTTTTGAGGTCAACAGCAGTCGGCCAGCATCAAATGCTAATTAGCGTCTCTTTGATAGGCTTGTTCTCGGAACTCGATTGCCAACCCAATCTGGGAATTATCAATTATGGCGTTTCCATGACAACACTGGAAGATGTTTTTCTTCGTTTGGAGGCAGAAGCTGAAGTTGACCAAGCTGGTGAGTGTGCCACCAAAGCAGCAAGGAGTATTGTATCTAACCCTAGCATAAAAAAGAACCCCAAACTACTCCCTTATTCAATAAAATAACTTTGTGCTTATAGTGTGTTTGTTTCATGTCTTCAGACTACAGTGTGTTCAATCGGGAGCAGGCAGAAGATGAGTCTGACAGCGCCTCTTTGGATGATACAGACCAGCGGCTGCTGACGTTCTCAGACAGCAAGTCGGATGTTGTGATGGGTCACGCTCTGTGGCGGCAGCAGTTCAGCACCGTGGCTTGGCTGCACATGCTCAACATGCGACGGGAGAGGAAGGCCTTTGTTTACACGTGAGTGTGCAGAAACAAAATGATATGAAAGCAAGATGCGTTATGAGGTCAACCACTCGGTACTGAGACACCATATTTCCTCTAATAGAACGTGCTTTTACTTTAAAACAGTCTTGTATTAGAACAAACAATGGCACTTAATGAAAGAGTTAATTGTTGTATAAGTGGTCCCTCAGTGTACATTATTAATATATTCAAACCAATGTTTGCTAATGTTTGATTTGCTAACATGAGTTTCTTAATATAGTAATCTGACATTAATGTATATTTTGCTCATAGCAGGTGGAAGCATCTGAATAAAATCTAATTTATTAAATAGATGGTTGACATGTTTATATTCTGCTGTAGGATTAAGAAGAATCTAACCTCATCCTTCTCCTCATCCTGTCTTTCCTCACCACCTCTTTTCTCTTGCAGTCTGGCCTTGTTCCTGGTGTTTGTTGCGGCAGTGCTTGTCCTATCACTGGCCACAGGAAACATCCAGATTCACTCCCCAGATCGTCAATTTCTGCCCATTTACCTCCTCAAAAAGAACCAGGCGCCCCGGAGGTACAGCACCAGTCTCCTGGTTCAGAACTCCTCAGGTGAGTCCACTGGAGATTTTCCAGAGGAGAACATTTTGCTCTGTGACCTGGGAAGAAACATGATAGCTGAAATTTTGCATCAGGATGTTCGCTGTACAACTGAAATATAGACCTTGTTCTGCTTTCAGGTTCTGTTATAATATGTCCTCTCAATTTTAACCGACCTCCTTGATGAGGATCTTCTGGATTTTATTTTACTCTCCATTCATTCTCTGTTTTGAACTCCTTACAGCGTCAGTGTCTCGAACATGACTTAGCCATGATTTTTCCTTGTACCAACAGGCTCTGATATTTCTGACTTCATCCACAACCTGGAGTCTCAAAACATCAAAGTGGAGATGATGAAACAAAGCGACTACATGGCCGCCGCTCCCCACAGCGCTGCCATCAATGTAACAGGATCCAGCAAGGTCACTTTTTAATATCGGAAATATTTTTTTGAAACCAGATATTTAATGACACTGGAGATAAAGCATGTGATGTCCTGCTTTACCTCCACCTACAGTTAATGTGGATGTTGTGTTCTAGATGAAGGGCCAGTTGTTTAAGGGTCCTCAAACTGAGAGCAGTATATTTAGATGGAGTGGAGTTCACCTACAAAGATGTGAAGACTTTAACACTTTGTCTTCTGTCTGCATTCAGGGTTTCAGATACAGTGTTGCATTCAATAGCACGACAGTTCACTCCTTGCCTATGGCTGTCAATATACTAAGCAACGCTCTGCTCAGAGGTCTGAATGGTACTGGGCAGATCCGTACATGGACCAAACCATTTGATTATGTGAGTATGTGACAAAGCCTATATATTCTGTTTTTCTATTGCCTTTTAAAGATATTAAATGTTTCCAATGTGGTATCTCTCAGCAAATCCCAGATGCTACGTCCTACGCTCTGGTGTACATAGAAGCAATCCTACTGGGAATGCTGGCAGCTGGAATGCCTGCATATTTTGCAATGGACCACACTCGAGACAGAGAGGTAATCACTTAATATGTTAAATCTCATTCTAATGATCATTTCCTCTGTCCAGCATGGAGATAATCTCACAAAGATAATAAACATTGCACATCATATAATGGACACGCAGCCATAGTTTGTACATAAACAAGATGGACCTACACAGGGAAATATTTGTGTCCTCATGAGGCACTCCTTCCTTGTTTTTGAGGTTGTTTGCCTTTAAAGGCAAATTAGACAGTTTGATAAGTAGAGGGCAGCAGGAAACATGCTGTAGTTGAAATTTACTCTTTCTCCTAAGGTTCCTGATCTCTGGGGAAAATTCTTGTGGCAATAGAAACACACAGAAAGTGGTTAGATTATAATTAATTGTCATCTTCTGCGTAGTCCCATCACTGCTTTATAAATCATTGTAATAATACAGTAGATGTCACATATATTCCAACATATGTTAATCCTTTTTGACTTGTGTAATTGCCTTTTTTTCCCTCCTCAGATTAAGTGTCGATCTACACTGCGTATCTCTGGTCTGGTACCATCAGCCTACTGGTGCGGCCAAGCAGCTGTGGATATCCCGTTCTACTACATCATCCTCTCCAGCATGACCATCATCCTTTTCTCCTTCCACACTGGAAACCTGCTCACCTCCAGCAACCTCACCGCTGTGGTCCGTACTGCTGTCTATAAACGGCAGCTCATACATCAATGACATAGTTATTATATGTTAGGCAACAATACTTTCTGCTTCTCAATTTCAACTTTTTGACATTACATAGATTTCATTTTCCAGACAACATACCCCCTTACCATTAATTCATGATTCATGACCTTCCTTCTCCAATCTTAGGTCCTTTGTACTGTTGGCTTTGGTCCGGCCATGATCCTCTTCACCTATGTGTTTTCTTTTGGCTTCGCCCGAGTCCAGAGCAACAGGGATTTCTTCTCTGTCATCTCCATGATGGTGAGGCAGCATACACCATTTAAAATATAGGCATTACTGCGTCAATATGAACTTCAAAAAGTACCTGAAATCATTTTGAAAAGGCCTCCGCTTTATATTCATTGACATCAAAACAGTTTTAGGTTTTGCTTATTAACTGAGTGACTTATTCCTCAGGTATGTGTGGTGTCAGCCTCGCTGGTTCAGTTGTCAGTTGTGAACGACAGTGCTGGACTGACAAGAAACCTGCACAACATCTTGTGTTTCTTCAACCCTCTGTACCCTCTGATGGGCTGCCTCAACTGCGTCACCAAGGTAGGAGCACCAGTCAGCTCTGTCAGTGGTTTCTCCATTTGTCTTTGAACCTACATTAAGCTTTATTTTAGACGATGTGGGCGAGTTGCTTGTAGTGATGAACCCACTGAGAATCAACACCAACTCACCAAGAGTTCGTCTTAGCTTTCAGCCTCTTTAAACTCGATGCAATTCAATTTCTTTGTAACCAATAGTTCTTTCTAGAGGTGAGCAAGCTCACCTTTAACAGCATCTGTGTCTGTTCTCAGAGATGGGTGGGGTTCACAGAAAGTACTTAGAAGTTTTTATATTTTTCAGTGGATGCTTTTTTTCAGCTGAGTACTCGCTGCACCTTGTTCTTTGGATCCTTAAAGTCATTTTGCAAAGATTTCAATGTGTTATTAACAGTTAATCACTTTTTCTTTTACATAGTGACTGCTGTTCCAGCAGGAGTCACCTTAAAAAATGCTGTTCTCTGTTAATAGGCGACCTTCCTCCCCTCTCTGTATGAAGAGAACTTCTTGTGGAAAAACCTGCTCATTGCGGTTATAGCTGTATGTATCTTATCTTATTTTAAAAAATATAACCAAACATTTTTTTGCTCACACAATGAAAACTGAAATACTGTGTGTGTCTGTTTCTGTGCTCAGCCATATCTCCAGTGCATCCTGCTGCTTTTCCTGCTTCGTTGGCTGGAGCTCCATTACGGAGGGAGGACAATGAAAAACGATCAGTTCTGCAGGTGATGATCAGATTTTAGGTCATAACTCAGATTACATGGAGCCTCGGTACATTTCTTTTTGTAGAAAATGACATTAATTCAGCTGAAGAAACTTACACTGTGAGTGTTCATGTCAAAATGATTAAGGATTGTTGATATTTTAAAACCTGGGTGTTATTCTTTAAACCTTCACAGGATCTCTTCTAAGTCAAAGCCCAAAGTGGAGAGAAATCCAGAAGAAGGGCTGAATGAGGATGAGGATGTTCAGATGGAGAAGGCCAGAGTGAAGGAGGCCCTCACCTGCCAGTCCTGTGAAGAGGTGAGTGAATATCTTATCTTTTGGTCCAGGAAAATAAGGAGTTGTTGAATTTTGCTTCAGTATTCCAGATCAGACATGGGTTGTTTTATCAAAGAGGTAAAAGTACAGGTTGGACATAGAGAAGCTTGGGAACCTGAATCTGCAGGATTTGTTTTTATTTGTAGAACCATTTTGTCCACTAGCAATCATAAATAATTTGCTGAACACAAGTTGATTTGGGCTTGCTTATCTGTTTCCTGTCCTTTTTTTAGAAACCGGTGGTGGTTGTTAGTAACCTGAGGAAGCAGCACAAGGGCAGAAGAGAAGGATTTTCTCTGAACAAAACAAGGAAGGTGGCCACGAAGAACATCTCTTTCTGTGTTCGCAAAGGTATGTTTAATCTCCTTGTCAAGTGGACTGAGGATTATAACATTGTGTGCAGGATTTCCATTTCCACCTTTTAATGAAATTCAGATTGTTCTTAGAGGGGATTATTCAACTGGACATTGTGACTGGAGGGATTTAAATGTGTTAGACGTTAACCTTTTCTTTTCAAAAATGGTAATTATGAGATAATGGGAACCCTGATTACATGGTTGTTATCCATGAGGAAACATGACAAAAGGTCCCCATAGTGGTTGTTTTGAGGTAAAACCTTGCTGTTTTTTCAGGTGAAGTACTCGGACTGTTGGGCCCCAATGGAGCAGGAAAAAGCACCATCATGCATATGTTGTCTGGTGACACTCACCCCACTGCAGGCCAGGTTGGTACATGTACTACCAAGGCTTACTTCCTTTTTCTCTGCTGTTGAAAATACACATTTCTAATTGCCATTCTGGACTGGGGGTTAAATGAGTGATGCATGAATTCCCCACTAGTGTTGGTCTCATGTGGAAACACCTGGAAATGAATTCAAAATGAATGTCAAAGTGTTGAAAGATAAGTAAACTAATAGTGACCCACCTGTTTTCTCTTGTCCAGGTGCTGATGGGCGACTACAGCACAGAGTTTCGTCCTGTGGACAGTCCGTTGGAACATGTGGGTTACTGTCCACAGGTGAACCCTCTGTGGCCCAGGATCACCCTGCAGGAGCACCTGGAGATCTACGCTGCCATTAAGGGTCTGAGAGGACAGGACGTACCAGGGATCATCAAACGGTGAGTCTCACTTCACTCTTACAAACACAATGAACCATCAGACTAAAATGGCATCCAATCCAAATACTGTACGATTGACAATAGCAGATGATTGCTTACTGTGACAGAGTTCACAATCATGGTCTGTTGCTGACAGTTGTTTTGATGTTGTCAGTGTTGTGAACGCTCTGGAGCTAAAGGACCACTTGAACAAACAAGCCAAGACGCTGTCAGCAGGACTGAAGAGGAAGGTAAGAACATGTTCACCATTCTTAATAAAACAAAGTCCAACCTCACTCAGCTGTCCAGAAAGATACAGCGATTTAGAGTCTGAGACATTTTGCCATTAAACTGCTTGAGTTCCTGCCAAAATGTGATTGTGTGCATGAACAGCAAAACATTTAAAAATTAGTTTTGATAGAAGTCCAGTACATCCTGTTGTTGGCTCCACCGCCTGGACGACTAAGAGGACTCTGAAGGAAGCTGTTCAGACGCTTTTTCGAGATAAAATCTATTTTGTTGCCTAACTTGAGTTGCACTTACCATCATCAAGCTGTTGTGAATAAAAGTTTAATTTAGAGGTATGTGTCCTCATTATTTTGATGAAACCGCTTTTATTCCATGTATTAAACACACAGTTTGACAGCATTCTTGTCTTGTGTGTTTATAGTTGTGCTTTGCCTTGAGTATGATCGGGAATCCTCAGATTGTTTTACTGGATGAGCCGTCATCAGGAATGGACCCCAAGTCTAAACAGCGCATGTGGTGAGAAAAGAACGTCCCTCAACTTTTGTTGTTTTATTAATTGTTTGCTTGATTTTGCTGTAATAACATTCATTTAAATGTTGTTTTTAGCTGGGTTGTGTTGTGCTTCCGCGACCGGACATTTCTTAATCATCTGAAATAGATGTGAACTTCATTTATTCAGCTCGTTCTGGAACTGACCTTGGTGTCCCCTTTTGTGCAGGAGGGCCATACGCGCTGCTTTCAAGAATCGTCAGCGGGGAGCCATCCTCACCACGCACTACATGGAGGAGGCGGAGGCCGTGTGTGACCGTGTAGCCATCATGGTGTCCGGCCAGCTGAGGTTAGCACCCAGAGCTGCGTAGCATTCTGTGAGGAGACGTTTGCTCAAAGAACAGATGCCTGCATCATTGTTTTTGTCCAACAGATGTATCGGCTCCATCCAACATTTAAAGGGGAAATACGGTCGAAGCTACAGTTTGGAGGTCAAACTCAGAGAGGAGCTGACTGGCCTCCAGCAGGTGGCGCTGTTGCACAAGGAGATCCTCCGAATCTTCCCTCACGCTGCCCGGCAGGAGAGGTGAGACCCAGTCTGGTGGTGGACAATAAACATGTCTCCTTTTGTAGGGAACTTCACGAATTCTACTTTTACTCCTTTGCTCCCATAAAAATATGCGCATCACATGCATATATATGTCATGAGCAAAAAAAGTAAAATACTATGTATTCATCTTAATGAGAGTTAAAAGGGAAGTTAAAAACCTTTCTTGTTCTTTGGAAAGTGAAATGTGAAAAGTATCCTTCAAAATAAAAGCTCTGCTAAAACCACAGATGATTTTCTCTGCAGCTTTGCTACTCTGATGGTCTACAAGATCCCCATGGAGGATGTCAAATCACTGGCCGAGGCTTTCTCTCAGTTAGAGAGTGGTGAGTCACACACTGCAGCCATCTGGGACATTACTGCTGACTCATTCAGTGTAATTTATCTTCTTAATCTCTGTTTGTCTTCAGCCAAGCAATCGTTCAACTTTGAAGAGTACAACTTCTCCCAGTCGACCTTAGAGCAGGTGAGTGGCAAAAAGTTGAAGTTTGAAATAGATGCTGGTATGCTTGTATGAACACTTTGCCAAATCAATTACATTTGTTGTCTGTCTGCTTGATAATGACCTTTTATTTTTTTTAAGCAATAATGCTAATGTAACTTTTTTCTTTTCTCTGTCCGGAAGGTTTTTATGGAGTTTGCCAAGGAGCAGGAGAACGAGGAGGAAGAGGTCGGATCCCTCAGCACAACGTTCCAGTGGCAGCGTCTGCGTCAGGACGGCCCAGTGTCCGTCAACCACACCGACAGCATCGTGCACCAGCTTTGAAACTCTGACTGACAGAGGGAGCAGGCTGGTGACTGACCAGGACGGACCAATCCCAGACCTGCCAGGCTTCGACGCCTGAGGGTTCACGCCAGCACTCGCCCGCTCCACGCACACTGAAGTTCACCGCCCGTAAACGAACAGAACAGTCCTGGGTGGGGGGGCTCACATACACTGGGACTGACTGTGTGTGTGTGTTCAGGCTCAGGGCTGTTACGGCCCTTTTCTCTGGGTCTGAGGTGTGCATGTGTGTAACCCTCGTCCACTGGTGCTCCGTGTTTTCTGAATAGCGCTAACCGAGGGGCTTTCTCAACACACTGATGTGACACCTACTCCTCTTTCTATAACGGTGTTTTTTTATCTTCACAGGGAGTCAGTTAAAGTAAAAATATATATAAATAATATATAATATTTATGCTTTGTAATCCGTTCCATCCATTCTTCTCTGAGGGAGACGTTACAGTAAGTGTGTTTGCTCGTCTCTTCAGATGTTTTTGTCTGTTGTGTTTGTGAAACTGTTTTTTAAGCACTACCAGAACTGAGATCCATCCACGATCGTACCAAAGCAGCACATCTCTGAACCACACACTACCACACCTCTTCACACAGTGAAACTGAGATGTACTTTTTGTTTTTTTTTTGGTGTCAGTAGCATGTGCATAAATAGTTTGCATAATAGTTCTATAATTGATGCGGGGCAGTGGAATTAGGCGATGTCTGAAATATCCCATTTTGCTAACACACTGGAGAAGAGATGCTACAGCTCTCCACAGTCTTTGGACCTTAACGAAGCCCCCGACTAACAATAACAGAGTGTTTTTTTTTCTCTGAGGTTGAAGTCACTTCTCCTCATTTTACACCAGCATGCACATCTTAACATTTAATCTCTGCATTCTCCAGGAGTGTTTCAGCATGCACGCTCATGAAGAGGTAGATTATGTTGTGGTAGACAGATGTTGGGATGAGGGTTTTTGGATCGCTGGTCTTGGTCCTGTGGCCTTCCTCTCTGTAGGTTTAGCTTTGAACCAGAACCCATAGTTTGGGAATGTAGTGTAGAATATGCACACCAGTACATGTAGCACACTGCCCTTGTCACACATTAGCCAGGGCCGATGACCTCAAAAAAATATGGAGATGTGAAGCTCGAGGTTGTGTTCAGATCCAGATGTTTAAGTCGTCTCTCATCCAGGTGTTGTGAAGATTTTTGATAACAGATTTTTGAATGTACGTTCGGCCTCTGGTGAGAGGAGGGTTTGTTCTTCAGTGGTGACCGCGCTCTCGTCACGCTGTTTCACTTTGGTGCCACTTTTACTCACACAGCTGTGTTTTGTTAACTCTATCTAACCTGTTAGGTGTGCGTGTGTGTCTGTGTGCGTGAGAGTGTGTGTTTCTTGTGTTGTATATATTGTGTGTAGCTGCGGCTATGTCTGCATATTTAATCAAGCATTTGTACTAGCAGGTGCGTTGTTGGTGCAATACCCATCAGCAAACCGACAAATTGTAATTTTGTTCCTTGACATTCAGGTGAGAGTGAGAATATTCTGTCTACTTAAAGGGATTTAAAGGGACATTTTGTTGAACAGACTTATAAATATGTGATCTGATGGGTTTCATGTTGATGATCATATCTGAGTGCTGGCTTGGTTAAGCACAAGAGGGTGGACAGTTGACCACTCGGTCCTCAAAACTCAGCATTAGAAGTTTCACAGAGGAATTATTAGTTGCAGGGTTATTGTACTGGATTTAATGACACAGTCTGGTATGTTTGTTTTGTCCTCCTCTGCAGTACTTAATCTACGTTAACAGAGCTGCAGGGGAGCAGAAGATGGTTTATTTTAAAGACAGCCTGAGGTTTTTTGATATGAAGTATAGATACCTATTTGTATAAAACATCCGAAAGGGTTCATTTTCTGTCGTAAACTCTCAGATTCATGGCACACATGCTGAAAAATGTCTGGTATACATTTACTTTAAAGGATTAGTTCACCAGAAAAAAAATGAAAGTTGGCTAAAGTTTTAAGTCTAACAGATGTAAAACATTTCTGGAGAATCACAGCAAAGCAGCGATGCATTTTTATGTTTTTTTTAGTCCTCAGCTACTTCACTTGTTTTGCTGTGAGGCTCCTGAAAGGTTTTGTGGCCTATAAAATCTTTCCATTGGCATGGAGGGAGGAGATGATGGAATTTTCTTTTTTTGGGGTGAACTGCTCCTTTTAACATGTTTATGCAGTGGCTTCTATTCATCTGTTAGGACTTTTGTTTGCTGGTTTACCTGCTACGCCGTCATTAATGAAGTTGAGAAAGAGCGATCAGTCATGATGATGGTTAAGAAGTACGAAGCCGATCAACTTTCCAAACCTTCACTACAAACATTAGAGCACATTACAGACACCACAGATTTAAATATACTTATCTTGAGAGAGTGAGTGGGATTAATGCCTTAGGTTCTGTCCATGCACTGTTCTTTTTAAATGTGAAAACTTTATTTAAACCCTGTCAATGTTTTATTGCACACATGTAGCCTTGTTCCATCAAACAGGGAACAAAAACACTGGCTCTGCATGTTGAACATGTGTGGTGAGGATGGATGGGTTTCTATGGATGTCATATACACACTATATGTTTTATATTTGTTTCCCAAGTGCAATGTAGAGTATTTGTTCCCAAAAGTGAACATACTTTGAACTTTTTCGTGCTCCAACATTTATGTGTGTCAGTAACATGTAGCTCCAATATAACGTCACATTGTTTGCACCCGTCTCCTTCTTGCTATCAGAACAAAAAGCATCGAGTCTGAAGTATTTCACACCAAGAAAACCAAACTTTGGCTCTGTGGAAAGTGGAGCATTTAACCGATTGGCATAGAAAGCAGAGCGGGTTACATTTTTCTTTTCCTGGTGGTGGTTAAATTGCACTATTTCTGGGAAATTTTATAAACCTTTCTTTATATTATGCAATCTTTGTAAGATTATTTGTTCACTGATTTTTATTTTTTAAAGACTGTGGTTTAGCTGTGTGCTGTATTTTCTTCTGTATCGCCCGCATGTCTGGATGGACACTTGTCATTAATGAACTCTACGGTCTCTACATGACCCTTTCATGAATAAATGTTAATCCAAACTACTGTTCTGGTCCTTTTTTGATGGATGGATGAGAAAGCCAGAGGCAGATACGACTAACATCAGTGCTTCTGGTGAGTTTGTATGGATTTAACACAGTTCTTGGGAAATGTGAGGCAAATTGGATTAAATCTGAAGCAAATTCATCATAGATGCTAGAAAAGTAAAAATGTATAACTACAGGGGATTATTGCCGACTACATTGTCGCAGCATAATGAGCATATAAACTACTTCAGCTGCTCAAAATGACCTTTCATCTGTCTACTTTGTGATTTTACAGGCAGCACTTCAGGTGTATTTCATATCAGCTGCTGGTAAAACATTTGAAACCTCTCACTGAGCTGCTGGTAGCTTCATTAATGTGATAAGAGACACCATTAAACAACACACGGGCCCTGTTTCTACATCAATCATTTCCAAAGTAGGAACAGATAATGAAGGTAATGGAAGCCCTGGTCTCCACTGCAGAAAAAAAATGTTATATCTAATATAAAATGCCACCCAGAGGAGATGTTGGACTCCATCAAAAGACTCAACAGGGATGAGCAGGATTAAAACCACAACAGAGTGTAATTCAAAAAAAGGGTTTATTATGTAAATAGCCAATAGAGACAGCAGAACTGTCTGAGCAGGTGAAACCGTAGTCAACAACAACTGTACGATCTGAAGGAGCTGTCAACAGAAGACAGACACTCAGATACCTGAGTTTTCCTGCTGGCTCGTCTCCAGGATTGAGCTCTTCTTGTCGGTCCTGACTGCTCTTCTCGGGGATTCTACCTTTCGACTTGTCTGTCACCTGCAGGAAGAAAAAGAAAAGCAGTGGTAGTTGGATGTCTCTTTGAGAAGGTTTTGTGTTTGGTTGTTTGTTTGTAGAGGTTTTTTGTTTGTTTTTTTGTGGTTTTATGTGTTTGTGGAGGTTTTTTGTTTGTTTTTTTTGTGGTTTTGTGTGTTTGTGAAGGTTTTTTGTTTGTTTTTTTGTGGTTTTGTGTGTTTGTGAAGGTTTTTTGTGGTGGTTTTGTGTATTTGTGGAGGTTTTTTGTGGAGATTTTGTGCGTTTGTGGAGGTTTTATGTGTTTGCGGAAGTTTTTGTGTGTTTGTGGGCGTTTTTTGTGTGTGGAGGTTTGGTGTTATTTCCAGAGGTTTTGTGTTATTGAAGAGGTTTTTTGTATCACTGTGGAGTTTTTGTGTTTATAGTTATTTTGTGTGTCATTGTGAAGACTTTTTTGTCTTTTTGGGAGGTTTTGAGTGTATCTGTAAAAAAACATGTACACACTGAGAGCTACAACATTAGAACCAGTGACAGGTGAAATAAATAACATGGATGATTTTGTTCCAATGTCATGTTCGGTTGTGAAGCCATGACTCCTAGCATTCATGTGGATGTCTCTTTGACAAACATCAGTCACCCAAACACAGCTGCAGACCAAGTACACCCCCTCATGGCAGCAGCACTCCTTGGTGGCAGTGCCCCCCCCCTCAGGAACGACCCGAGGAACGTGGGAAAGAGCTCAAGGTGTCAACCTGACCTCCAGATTCCCCAGATCTCAATCCAACTGAGCTTCCACTGGATGCAGTCAGAGTCAAGAACCATCCATGGGGGCCCCAACATGGATGGTAGTTGGTTCTGATGCATCCAACAGATGCTCAGCTGGATTGGGATCTGGAGAACTAGGAGACCAGTTTGACACGTTGGGTTCTTTGCCATGAGGGGGTGCAGTTGGTCTGAACGGTGTTTGTGTGGCTGGTGTTTGTCAAAGAGAATCCACAGAAATGACAGAAGTCAAAGTTTCCCAGCAGAACATTTGATTGTAACAAGATGATCAATGTTCACTTCACTTGTCAGCTGTTTTAATGTTGTGGCTGAACAGTGTAGATATACATGTTAAATACTTTTTATATTTTGCATAAATTGAGTTTTTAACTATGTTATTCATAAATTCACTGCACTTTGTCTTAACAGATTTAGTTACTAGTTACTTTGCAGATTCATACAATCAATATTAAATATTCGCTGATCAAACATGATGTATTATTATAGATTAAGTTATCCAGCATTAAAAGCAGAAATGTGAGAAAAGCCAGTGATTATTATTGGTCAACTGATAATTTGCCTGATGTCGGTATACTCATAAAACAATTCTGTAGAAAGACAGCTGATTTTGAGTCTCATTCTCAGGTCGTCAAATAACGCACTTTGTGGACTATTAACAGGACTCAGAGAGTCGAGTTGTTAACAGCGAGAAGACTTGTATTTCCATATACAATTTATTTCAAGATACATTTATTACAATTTTTTTTTTGTTTATCCAGTAGCTGTAAAAACACTCCTTGAATCCTGTGTGTTTTGAGGTGGGGCCTAAGTCTGCTCTGGTTGGTTGGTTCAAATAAGCCAAAGACACAACAAATTCACATCTCTCTGGTCAGTTCTACTGGTGGTTCACTGCACTTCTACCATCAATATGACTGAACGCACACTTGCTTATAAGATCTGCTGTAACCAGTTCCAGTGAGCCACTGTCTGTGTGGCCACAGCGTACAGGACAGCACAAAGACATCTGCAATGCAGAGTAACTGAACTCCAGTCAAGCTAACCTGTGACTAACAATGAGAACCAGGTTTGCCTTGACCACCAACAACTGGATCGCTGTTACTGAACTTTTGTGCCTAGAACTCCACGGCGGTGAACTGGTTGTTGTAGCTTACTGCGCTCAACATTGTTTAGGTAACACTGTTAGCCTGAAAAGCTTCATACCACGATGTTTTCTCCAGCAAAACAACAACTTCAAAGGCTTCATAAAGCTAATCAAGCACTTCCTGAACGCACAGTTGCACACTTGAGTGGAGATGTACAAGAACTGAAAACAAACCTTCAATACACTCAGAAGGACGCAGACAAACTAACAACAGCTCAAGATGTTTGTAGCTATCAGTTCCCTGCACTGCCATGGACATGACCACAACAACTGCTTCTGAACCAAAAACGTCACCATGGCACAATCGGATCTTTATCAGTGGTCTGCTGGGCATTAAGGCCGAGGGCCCTGTAACAGCTTTGTAATGATCTCTGCATGGTGTTGTCATGCAGGATGCTGTTGCACACACTTGCAGAGAAAATGAATTCCTGCAGTTGCTTTAATTTAGTTTTACCACAGAGGTTCAACGTTATCTTCAAGCAAAGGCATCGCGTCCATACACACTGAACTCGCGAGGGAAATCGTCATGGACAGTTGAGGGCAGAGATCCAAGCTGCTTTAGTGGCGTCAGGCTAGCTTCTACCGTGGCCCTGAGCATGTCCCTAGCCAGGCCGAGGCCCAAGCTAAACACGCACACTGTGTGCACGCTTCTACCAACCATAGGTGTCTGAACATGAGGGACCTGTAAGTTGGCGGGATCGCACGAGGGCTCGTAAGATACGCTATTACCAATACCAGCAACTGATCAAAGGCCTGACTACTGCCATTCATGGAAAACACTGCTTACAGCTCCGATGGACTGCACTCGGGCATTTGCCATTGAAGATAGTTGAAGTCCTGTCAAATTAACCTGTAACTAACAATGATGACACCAAGTTTGCCTGGCAGACCACTAACAACTGGACTGCTGTTACTTAACTTTATACCACAAGGCCTCCAAAACAACAAGCCTCTGCTCAGTCCTGCTGATGCTGTAGCTCTCAATTCTCTGCACTTCTACCATGAATAAGAACGCCAATGTTAACACCAGGCTCTGCTCATCATAGTTTACACACTCAGAAGGACGTAGACAAACTATAAACCACTCAAGAGAAACTTTACATAAGCCACCAGAAATTAACATGTCTCCGGTCATTCTGCTGGTGTTTGTAGCTCAGTTTATTGCACCTCGACCATGAATGAGACCACAAGAACAGCTGAATACGACCCTTATTAGTGGCCTGCTGAGCCAACAGGCCAAGGCTAATGTTAATCTACATAAATGAAGCTGTCAGTTCAAAATGTATAAATCCCATCTCAAAACCCACAGGGTTCAAAGGAAGTAGAAGTATTTCAAAAAAGGTTTTGTTTTACTAAGAGGAAATATAAATAAGTCTGGTTACAGTGCCTAAATGGATTTATCTGATATAACTCATAAAGTATTTAACATATGTATACACTGAGAGCTACAACATTAGAACCAGTGACAGGTGAAATAAAAACATGGATGATTTTGTTCCAATGTCATGTTCGGCTGTGAAGCCATGACTCCTAGCATTCATGTGGATGTCTCTTTGACAGACAGGAGTCACCCAAACACAGCTGCAGACCAAGTACACCCCCTCATGGCAGCAGCACTCCTTGGTGGCAGTGCCCCCCCAGCAGGACAACGCGCCTGCTCGGGAACGACCCGAGGAACGTGGGAAAGAGCTCAAGGTGTCAACTTGACCTCCAGATTCCCCAGATCTCAATCCAACTGAGCTTCCACTGGATGCAGTCAGAGCCAAGAACAATCCATGGGGGCCCCAACATGGATGGTAGTTGGTTCTGATGCATCCAACAGATGCTCAGCTGGATTGGGATCTGGACAATGAGGAGGCCAGTTTGACACGTTGGGTTCTTTGCCATGAGGGGGTGCAGTTGGTCTGAACAGTGTTTGTGTGGCTGGTGTTTGTCAAAGAGAATCCACAGAAATGACAGAAGTCAAAGTTTCCCAGCAGAACATTTGATTGTAACAAGATGATCAATGCTCACTTCACTTGTCAGTTGTGTTAATATTGTGGCTGAACAGTGTAGACATACATGTTAAATAAAAAAGAATTATATCATTTATATAAATGAGATCAAATACATGCAGGCATTCTAAACAGATATACTGTTTTTATTTTCTCCTCTGATCCTAGAGTATTAATGAACAGCAACTGACAAATCTCACACTTTCTGCCTTTAATTCTGGCACCTCCGTTGCACTGACCTGGTTGGACCAGGTGTGTCTCCTCTCCGGGTCTGATCACCATCCAGGTCAGAGCTGTTCCACCTGAAGCTGAAGCTCGTCTCCAGGATTGAGCTCTTCTTGTCGGTCCTGACTGCTCTTCTCGGGGATTCTACCTTTCCACTTGTCTGTCACCTGCAGGAAGAAAAAGAAAAGCAGTGGTAGTTGGATGTCTCTTTGAGAAGGTTTTGTGTTTGGTTGTTTGTTTATTTGTGGTTTTGTGTGTTTGTGGAGGTTTTTTGTTTGTTTTTTTGTGGTTTTATGTGTTTGTGGAGGTTTTTTGTTTGTTTTTTTGTGGTTTTGTGTGTTTGTGAAGGTTTTTTGTGGTGGTTTTGTGTATTTGTGGAGGTTTTTTGTGGAGATTTTGTGCGTTTGTGGAGGTTTTATGTGTTTGCGGAAGTTTTTGTGTGTTTGTGGGCGTTTTTTGTGTGTGGAGGTTTGGTGTTATTTGCAGAGGTTTTGTGTTATTGAGGAGGTTTTTTGTATCAATGTGGAGTTTTTGTGTTTATAGTTATTTTGTGTGTCATTGTGAAGACTTTTTTGTCTTTTTGGGAGGTTTTGAGTGTATCTGTAAAAAAACATGTACACACTGAGAGCTACAACATTAGAACCAGTGACAGGTGAAATAAAAACATGGATGATTTTGTTCCAATGTCATGTTCGGCTGTGAAGCCATGAGTCCTAGCATTCATGTGGATGTCTCTTTGACAGACACCAGTCACCCAAACACAGCTGCAGACCAAGTACACCCCCTCATGGCAGCAGCACTCCTTGGTGGCAGTGCCCCCCCAACGCGCCTGCTCGGTAACGACCCGAGGAACGTGGGAAAGAGCTCAAGGTGTCAACCTGACCTCCAGATTCCCCAGATCTCAATCCAACTGAGCTTCCACTGGATGCAGTCAGAGTCAAGAACCATCCATGGGGGCCCCAACATGGATGGTAGTTGGTTCTGATGCATCCAACAGATGCTCAACTGGATTGGGATCTGCAGAACTAGGAGACCAGTTTGACACGTTGGGTTCTTTGCCATGAGGGGGTGCAGTTGGTCTGAACAGTGTTTGGGTGGCTGGTGTTTGTCAAAGAGAATCCACAGAAATGACAGAAGTCAAAGTTTCCCAGCAGAACATTTGATTGTAACAAGATGATCAATGTTCACTTCACTTGTCAGTTGTTTTAATATTGTGGCTGAACAGTGTCGATATACATGTTAAATACTTTTTATATTTTGCATAAATTGAGTTTTTAACTATGTTATTCATACATTCACTGCACTTTGTCTTAACAGATTTAGTTACTAGTTACTTTGCTGATTCATATAATAAATATTAAATATTCGCTGATCAAACATGATGTATTATTATAGATTAAGTTATCCAGCATTAAAAGCAGAAATGTGAGAAAAGCCAGTGATTATTATTGGTCAACTGATAATTTGCCTGATGTCGGTATACTCATAAAACAATTCTGTAGAAAGACAGCTGATTTTGAGTCTCATTCTCAGGTCGTCAAATAATGCACTTTGTGGACAATTAACAGGACTCAGAGAGTCGAGTTGTTAACAGTGAGAAGACTTGTATTTTCAAATACATGTTATTTCAAGATTTAGTCTTTATATATTTTTTTGTGTTTATCTAGTCGCTATAAAAACACTCCTTGAATCCTGTGGGTTTTGAGATGGGGCCTCGGTCTGCTCTGGTTGGTCGGTTCACACAAGCCTGATAACCACGTTTGCCTGACAGACAAATAACAACTTGATTGCTGTCACTGAACTTTTGTGCCTAGAACTCTATGGTGGCGAACTGGCTGTCATAGCTTACTGAGCTAAACATTGTTTATCTAACACTGTTAGCCTGAAAAACTTGATACCACGATGTCTCTCCAGCAAAACAACAACTTCCAAGACATTACAAAGCTTTTCAAACACTCTCTGAGTGCACATTTGCGCGCTCGAGTGGAGCTGTACCAGAACTGAAAATAAACCTTTAATACAATCAGAAGGATGCAGACAAACTAACAACCGCTCAAGCTGTTTGTAACTATCAGTTCACAAGACAACAACTCCAAAGGCATCGCAAAGCTTATCAAGTACACTCTGAATGCACATCAACGCGCTCGAGTGGAGATGTGCATGAACTAAAAACAAACCTTCAATACAGTCAGAGGGACACAGACAAACTAACAACCGCTTAAGCTGTTTTAGCCATCAGATCGCTGCACGTCTACCATGAACATGACCACAATAACTGCTTCCAAAAGAAAAACATCACCACAACACAATCGGATCCTTATTAGTGGTCTGCTGGGCATTAAGGCCGAGGGCCCTGTAACAGCTTTGTAATGATCTCTGCATGGTGTTGTCATGCAGGAAGCTGTTGCACAAACTTGCAGAGAAAATGAATTCCTGCAACTGTTTTTTAAATTTGTTTTATCACAGAGGTTCAACATTATCTTCAAGCAAAGGCATCGCGCCCATACACACTGAACTCGCGAGGGAAATCGTCATGGACAGATGAGGGCAGAGATCCAAGCTGCTTTAGTGGCGTCAGGCTAGCTTCTACCGTGGCCCTGAGCATGTCCCTAGCCAGGCCGAGGCCCAAGCTAAACACGCACACTTTGTGCACGCTTCTACCAACCATAGGTGTCTGAACATGAGGGACCTGTAAGTTGGCGGGATCGCACGAGGGCTCGTAAGATACGCTATTACCAATACCAGCAACTGATCAAAGGCCTGACTACTGCCATTCATGGAAAACACTGCTTACAGCTCCGATGGACAGCACTCGGGCATTTGCCATTGAAGATAGTTGAAGTCCTGTCAAATTAACCTGTAACTAACAATGATGACACCAAGTTTGCCTGGCAGACCACTAACAACTGGACTGCTGTTACTTAACTTTATACCACAAGGCCTCCAAAACAACAAGCCTCTGCTCAGTCCTGCTGATGCTGTAGCTCTCAATTCTCTGCACTTCTACCATGAATAAGAACGCCAATGTTAACACCAGGCTCTGCTCATCATAGTTTACACACTCAGAAGGACGTAGACAAACTAACAACCACTCAAGAGAAACTTTACATAAGCCACCTGAAATGAACATGTCTCCGGTCATTCTGCTGGTGTTTGTAGCTCAGTTTATTGCACCTCGACCATGAATGAGACCACAAGAACAGCTGAATACGACCCTTATTAGTGGCTTGCTGAGCCAACAGGCCAAGGCTAATGTTAATCTACATAAATGAAGCTGTCAGTTCAAAATGTATAAATCCCATCTCAAAACCCACAGGGTTCAAAGGAAGTAGAAGTATTTCAAAAAAGGTTTTGTTTTACTAAGAGGAAATATAAATTAGTCTGGTTACAGCGCCTAAATGGATTTATCTGATGTAACTCATAAAGTATTTAACATATGTATACAATGAGAGCTACAACATTAGAACCAGTGACAGGTGAAATAAAAACATGGATGATTTTGTTCCAATGTCATGTTCGGCTGTGAAGCCATGAGTCCCAGCATTCATGTGGATGTCTCTTTGACAGACACCAGTCACCCAAACACAGCTGCAGACCAAGTACACCCCCTCATGGCAGCAACACTCCTTGGTGGCAGTGCCCCCCCAGCAGGACAACACGCCTGCAATACTGCAAAAACTGCTCGGGAACGACCCGAGGAACGTGGGAAAGAGCTCAAGGTGTCAACATGACCTCCAGATTCCCCAGATCTCAATCCAACTGAGCTTCCACTGGATGCAGTCAGAGCCAAGAACCATCCATGGGGGCCCCAACATGGATGGTAGTTGGTTCTGATGCATCCAACAGATGCTCAACTGGATTGGGATCTGGACAATGAGGAGACCAGTTTGACACGTTGGGTTCTTTGCCATGAGGGGGTGCAGTTGGTCTGAACGGTGTTTGGGTGGCTGGTGTTTGTCAAAGAGAATCCACAGAAATGACAGAAGTCAAAGTTTCCCAGCAGAACATTTGATTGTAACAAGATGATCAATGTTCACTTCACTTGTCAATTGTTTTAATATTGTGGCTGAACAGTGTAGACATACATGTTAAATAAAAAAAAATTATATCATTTATATAAATGAGATCAAATACATGCAGGCATTCTAAACAGACATACTGTTTTTATTTTCTCCTCTGATCTTAGAGTATTAATGAACAGCAACTGACAAATCTCACACTTTCTGCCTTTAATTCTGGCACCTCTATTGCACTGACCTGGTTGGACCAGGTGTGTCTCCTCTCTGGTTCTGATCACCATACAGGTCAGAGCTGTTCCACCTGAAGCTGAAGACAGGTCCCACTGTTCACCTGGAGAGAGGAGGAAATACCTTAATATAACATGGTGGTCTGTGTGTGTATTCTGATCATAACAGAAAAAAAGAGGATGTAATCAGACTAAAGAAACATCCAGCAAAAAGGGGATTTCTTGCAGGATTATCATTTTATAATAAAAAATGATATAGCAGTCTGTAATCATGTGTATGACTTCAGTAGTCTCACATCACTCTGCACTTTAAAATCTACTATAATCTGATTTAAAAATGTTTTTTGTAGGTAAACCAAATGTATTCAGTCCTGAGAACATTCAGTACTTTAAACCCAAGTGATATGATTTTAACACGCAAGGAGTCAGTGCAGTGATTTAAATAACACATTTAACCAGAACTGAGACAAACACACTGAATACATTCTGTGCAGCTACAATGAGGCTGCATATTGTGTGTATAAACTACTTTAGCTGCTCAAAATGACCTTCTAGATGCTGACATACTAACATACTGAGACATTATCAAACACAACACATGGAGCCTGTTAGCTAACTGTGCTGTACTGCGATATTTGGCTGTAATGATGCTAGTATTAACAAGCTAACATTACACAGCCTGATAATGGCGCCATGCTAACACTCTCCAACAGACGCACTTTAGCTAACATGCAAACCGGTCTGTAAGATTAAATAACTCAGACCTCTTTATAAGCTCTTTATAGTGCCAGTACTCGGTTCATGTGTCCTTAACCGTAAATAAAGGCAGCTGAGCCGCTGCTAAGTGCATCTCCAACAACTTTAAAGTCAGCTAGCTAACTGCGATCATAACCACTCAATATAGCTAATCAGCAGAAGTTAGCTAACCACATTTCATTGTGTTCTAAAGAATACATGCATTTAAAAAACAAAACAAAAACCTTTCATGCCGATTTTACAGAAACTACCGACTTGTTTTGGGATAGTGATCAACGTTTAATAAACGGTGCATTATTTATTTAATAAACGCGAAAAGAAAAAACGCCCAAAATCTCAATGAGGTTTGGTGCACTGAACAAAACACAAGGTGCGGATTTAATTGGATGTAATAGAGGATTATGTTCAAGCCGAATTTACCTCAACACTTAACAGTTAAATGAGCCGTCTTCAGCTTCTGTTCAGAGTTATTTCAGAAACATTTGTGGCTAAAACAAATCTCACCGACATGAGAGGCAGGCTGGCTCCATTTTAACCCGCTCCGGATAGTTACCAAGTGGAGCCTGCTGATATATTAAGGAACATCTGGGCTTTTTTACCTGAGATCTGTAAGTAGAAACTGATCTGTACACCTCCCACACAGACATGAATACACCTGTACTGAGCAGGTAACTGGACACACAAAGCAGAATAATACAGAATCGTTTACTGACCGTGTTCGTGTCCTCAGAGAAGAGCCGCTCCAACCAGAGTGAAGATTCCTCAGTGGTTATTATAGGGATCATAAGTTTTGGAGGGAAATGCTCTAATTTCACGCGGGAAACGAGTAAGACCGCCCCACACCACCTGGATTCGTCAGAAAATATTAGGGCGGGACTTATATGACGTAGTTTATGCTTCTCCAATCAGAGTGGTATATCCACTGAATGGTCTTGCTCAGTTAGTAGAGCAGACCTCCCCACAGTGTTTACCTCTGCATGGGGTTCGTGTCCCGCCCTGGGTCCATTACCACATCCTGTTTCCTGTAATCACTCAATCTGAGGCTAAATCAAATACACTAATAGAACGAACACAGATAAATTATTGTGAATAGTATTAAAATAGGCCACTTTTCTTATTCATATTTAATTCCTCTGACCTTCATTTGTTATTATTCCAATACTAACAGAATGTAATCAGGTTACATAACTTTAATATTGTAATCAGGTCAGTTCAGGCTATCAGGACACCTCAGCTCAAGTTTTGTTGATTTTTGTTCTGTGCTTTTAACATAAAATTAATGAAATTAAATGTGAATGATGACTTCATGGGGGTGATGTCAAAGAGAGGAGTGGGGCACTTGTATAATGTATATAAGAATCTTACCTTTTTATTATATTGTTTATTTGGTACAAGTATTATTGTTTATTGTTAAACTGAACTGTCCTCAGGCTGCTGTGACATACGGATATCCCTGTTTGCAGGACCAGTAAAGGAGTTCTGATTCTGATTCTGAGTCAATCACGATCCATGGCAATGGCATGAGGAGGTCAGTGCAGGTATCACAAAGGTATCCTTTTGGATTTCAAAATAAAGGACGACGTGAAAACAACAACAACAACAACAACAACAAACAAACAAAAAACAAAACATTGTTTCCATAAGTAGTCCAAGTTTCATATACTGCTGAACTTAGTACTTCCTAGACTACTTGCATGAATAATATGAAGTACTTTTACTGTGTACTTTTTGAGTAATACTTTATCAAAATCCTTACCACAGAACAAAAATGATTATTTTCAAAATCTGAAATTTGAGATTCATATACTGCTGAATATTATTGAGTACTTATGTTTGGGAGATGTGGTGGTAAAGGATTGAGCATACTGAGGTATTCATGGATTGTTTGTCACTCTGGCAAAATGCAAAATTGTATGAATTAAACACACTCAAAAACATTGAAAAAGTTGTCAAATTGTTTTATTGTTTCAAATAAGAGAAAATAGATTTAAAAAAAAAACAAGCAAGCAAAAAACAAAACAAAAAATGGTAGTTTAATCAAGAAAGTTATTTTTATAAAACACAATCATATAAGTGATACATTAAAAACATAATAACAATCACTGCAAACATTGGTATGATTCCAAATTGACAGTTAACAGCAATTACCTTCATCATTTTCATGAAAATGTCTTCCGTTATACGTTTGGGTATTTAATTTTGAAGCGGAAGTTCCAGTATGCATGTATTGACGATAACTTTATTATAGTGGTGCAGTTCATCTTAGTGGCCACCAGAGGGCAGCGAAGGCTCGTTATCCTGCCTTCAGTCCACTCGCTGAGGATTAATTTAAACATACATCTTTTGTTTTACACTCGACGCAGTTGAACGGAGCCAGATTAATGATGTAAATTTAGACTGAGGACTTATTAAAGGTCAATCTGCCATATCTACTACTTTTAATGTCATTTTTTTGTCATGTCCACCTCTCGTTCCGCCAGGTTTTGTCCCTACCCGGACACCGTCCTTCCTGATGTGGGTGTGGACACTAACACAGATGACTACACAAATAATGGAGGAGAAGCTACACTAGTCTGCCTCGTACAAGTTAGAAAAACAGTTAAAAATCGGACACGTTTCCCGTTTTTCTTCCTGGTTGCAGATTGTAGCTGGGATGCTGTGTCAGGATGGGAAATCTTTTTGGAAAAAAGAAACAGACCCGAGTGACAGAACAAGACAAAGCGGTTTTGGTAAGTGCCACAGCTAGCTAACATTAGCTAGCTAACTAAACTGTCAATATAAGCCGCGACACTGTACGTGCTGTCCTGTAACACAAGTCAGGCACGCCAGACCGCTTTGGAAAATAAGCTAATTAAACAACTTTGCGTATCAGGGATGGTACACACCCAGCTCATACAGCAAAACTTTACCATATTAGCACTCTATAACACACTCCTCAATTCGGCATGATTGTATCTGAAAAAATACATTGTTATAAATCTGGCCTGCGGTTTTAGTAAACATGTAAACGTGTTAAAGGCTGGTACTTTACTACACATATTGAGATTGAGGTTGGCAGAGCTAGGGACAGCTCAGGACACAGAGCTGCAGTGTCTAAACAAAGCCAGATGTTGGTGTATGACAGTAATAAATCAGTTTGAAGTATATGAGTGTGTAAGTGACAGGCTTGTGTACATACGAGGTGTGCTCATGTGTCTGTTTCCTCATTCACAGCAACTGAAACAGCAAAGAGATAAACTGAGGCAATATCAGAAGAGGATCAACCTGCAGCTGGAGAAGGAGAGACTGTTGGCCAAGCAGCTGCTCAAAGATGGCAAAAAAGAGTGAGTGTACAGAGAAACTGCAGTGAAACAGGAGTGGATCATTAATGATGAACGGTTTAGTTGTAATAGAACGATCAATTAATCCGACCTGTTGAGGGGCGATCATACACGAGAAACATATGCGTTCACTTTCACTTCCTTTAAAATGAAACTAGCAGAGAAAAATGAGGCTGGTATTGTAAATGTGCATCTGATTTCGCTCTCTTTTGGATTCGAACAGGAAAGCACTCCTGCTGCTGAAGAAGAAGCGCTACCAGGAGCAACTTCTGGACAAAACGGAGAATCAGATCGGCAACCTGGAGCGCATGGTGAGCGATCAGAGGATGTGACTGACGCACGGTGTGAAGCAGCAGCACAGAAAGCGAAACTCACTGTTCTACTTTCTGCTTATTTCAGGTTCAAGATCTGGAGTTCGCCCAGATTGAGAGGAAAGTCATCGATGGGTTGAAAGTTGGAAATGACTGTCTGAAGAAAATGCACGAGGTGAATGCATCTCACCCTCGGCCTCACCCTCGGCCTCACCCTCGGTGTCGCTGGTTATTCATGAGCTCTGTTTTTCTCCCATGTTAGGCGATGTCCATTGAAGAAGTCGAGCGGATCATGGATGAAACCCAAGATGCCATTGAGTACCAAAGGGTGAGTCAGAAACACAGGACGCTTTATTTCCCTGCAGGTCAGTTACATTTCATCAAGTCTGACCCTGAGCTCGTCTCTCTGCAGCAAATAGACGAGATGCTCGCCGGCTCTCTGACACAAGAGGATGAAGACGCTGTGCTGGCTGAGCTGGAGGCCATAACTCAGGTGGGTCCAATCAGCATCACTGTGAGTGTGTTTTAGTCTTCACACGTATTTAAAACTGAAGCAAACGTGACGTCAGCGGCTCGGATGATCCCAGACAGAACTCTGCTCTGTATCCTCCTCCTGATCTTGAGTTGTCTCTGGTCTCTGGTCCCTCAGGGAGACGTCGAGCTTCCTGAAGTTCCCTCAGAAGAGCTGCCTGAAGTCCCCGAGGCCTCCGAGGAGAAACCAGGTTTGTTCTGTCCTCCTCTGAACTAGATTGTGACAGAGAATCTGAATAAATGTTTAATTAGTTTTCTTTTTTTGCAGCTAGAATAAAGTAATCTGTGATGCATTTAGTATTTTATGGTTTGTATCAGGCCGTTTCATGATGGCCACATAACAAACCCACTTTTGAAGGAGCCCCATTGGCTGATACATGTGTGGATGTACTGATCTGTTGAGCCCTGCGTGGTGTGAGGAAGTGTCAGACAGATATACTTCAGTGAAGACGACAGCTGTGGGCTCAGAACTTGATATCAGACAGTGTTATCAGGAGAGTAAAAGTCGGAGTTTCTGTCCAGTCGCTCTTCTCCACCTTCATCTTCCGTGCTCCCTCTTGTAACTCTGTGCACCCGGTTGTGTTTCAGAGAGGGAGCGACCCAGGAAGAAGCCAGAGCGGGAGCTGCTCGCTGCGTAGGAACACGGCTGACCTCCGTCAGCCGAGCTGCTGGAGTTTCTCCTCAACACTCCGATCCTCCATCAACCTCCGACCATACAAACATTATCTGGGGAGCTCTCTCTTTCTCCTCCGGCGGCAGCAGGTCCTCTCAGAGCCCGGGCTTCCTTCATAACATCCAGCTGCTGTCGGTCCTGGTCTGCTGCAGGTGGACTCCTGGAGGCAGCAGGACCGGTCCACTGCAGGACGGAACCACCAAGTCCTGTGACATCAGATACTTGTGCCTAAACTTCGAGTGTTCGTTATGTTCACCACTAAATCATTTTACATACAGAAACTTATATTAAATGCATGTATGTGTTCCTCATTTTATTTAATCAGATCTCCCTCACGGATCTTCTCTGATTGGATGCAGTGATTGGATCTGTAAAGGGTCAGTTCACCAAACTTTTATAATTGTTTCATTGATTTCTCCAGATTTAAAGATTCTTGGCAGTCAAACTGGGCAGACTTTAATTTGTGACTCTTAATGAAGTTAAAAAGTTACTTTTCATTTCTTTCCAGTGAAATTATCACTCCACTGGATGATCCACTGTACAGGTTATTCATTTTATTTGTTCACTTTTCTACCAAAGAAATCTCAAATCTTAAAATCCAACTTAAACAAAATCTTTCTGTTTCCCTGCTTGGAAATATCTCAGTGTCAAGTTTGACATTTAATACAAAGGTTGAGTCAGTGTTTATATAAATGAAATAACTTTAGTCTGATTAAATTCCTGCAGATGTTAATAAACGTGTTTATTCAGTTATTACATAAAAGTTCAAGAGAACTTTAAAATGAACAAAATGTTTTTCAGTGTTCAAATCACACATGTAGTTATTTAATTTATTCATATGACTCAAAACTACATTAAACTTGTGTAATAAAAATACTCTCAGTCTGTGTTAATGAAGAATTTTCCCTAAAGATGTTTTTTTTATTTCCCTCCTTGTAATTCTTACCTGACTGAAAAAAACAGTGGTGGAGTAAAAAAACAAACCATAACTGTAAAGATAACTTCTACTGAAGCTCGTGGTGTTTATAGGCAGTTTGAACGCGATCAGAGGTGATGAAGTATTTAAAATCCCGTCTTGAATAGTGAATAAACGTCACGTTTGCTCGATAAAGACAGCTCGAGTCGACACGTGTTGGTTTATCCACGATTCAGATTCCTGTCATGCTGCCAACCAACACTTCTAATGTTCCAGCAGCTGGACATTGTTTTGTGGTTTCCATTGACACATGAATGACTAAATGTTATGTTTTGGTGAACTGACCCTTTAAGTCAGACATGATAACCACCTCAGACTCCTCAGCGTTTCTTTGACACAACTTATTTGACCCTGACTGGAACTTTTTTTTGAAAGTACCCAAACACAAGCGTCTGTTTCGCTGAATATTCTGTCGCTCTGACCCCTTTTCAAGCAGCTTAACTCGTCTAATTCTCCGCTCCCCTTGTGGATTAGTTCAGTGTCATTGGAGAAAGGGCTAATCATATTGTCTGTGGGTTTACCTATGAAGCCCAGACAACAGTCGTTAATCTCTCCGAGGCAGAACCTGGATCTCTACCCACTGAGTGTTATCAACGCGGGCCTGTAATTATTTTACTGTGCATATCGTGCTCAGGTTCAACTCATATGGATCTGTGTTAAGTTGCAGCAAAATGATGATGACCTACATTTGTGAGGCTTACGCTTGTGTATCTTTGAAGATCTATCTAACTAATCTGTAAATCAGTTAATCTCGCTGACAGAAAACACTGATGACTAACTCTGTCGGGCTGCACGCGTCATTTCATCAGCACGGCGTCGAAGCAGTCGCCTGAAGTCGGTTCAGAAATTGTACCTCTGTTTCTATCATGTGCATTCTTTTTACAATAAAGGTGTTTTTTTAATTGTCATACGTTGTTGCGTGACAGCTGCTCATAATTTACATCTACCACCTCTGAACACAAGGTGGCGACAAATGTTTTCTCAAGCGTCCTTCTGCGAGGCCGGAGACTCTGTCTGAGTCGACATGCAGTTTTTATTAGACGGTAAAAATAGCAGTAAGTCTACAGTGAGACTGAAGTGTGAAGCTTTGTGAAGCTCCTCCACAGAGCCTGGACCTCCACTCCATCCAACACCTCCAGGAGCCGGACCTCACCTCCCAACACCACCCAACACCACCCAACACCTCCCAACACCTCCCAGCACCTCCCAACACCTCCCAGCACCTCCCAGCACCTCCCAACACCTCCCAGCACCTCCCAACACCTCCCAACACCTCCCAACACCACCCAACACCTCCCAACACCACCCAACACCTCCCAACACCTCCCAACTCCACCCAGCACCTCCCAACACCTCCCAACACCACCCAACACCTCCCAACACCAACCAACACCTCCCAACACCTCCCAACTCCACCCAGCACCTCCCAACACCTCCCAACACCACCCAACACCTCCCAACACCTCCCAACACCACCCAACACCTCCCAACACCTCCCAACACCACCCAACACCTCCCAGCACCTCCCAACACCTCCCAGCACCTCCCAACACCTCCCAACACCACCCAACACCTCCCACCACCACCCAACACCTCCCAGCACCTCCCAACACCTCCCAGCACCTCCCAACACCTCCCAACACCAACCAACACCTCCCACCACCAACCAACACCTCCCAGCACCTCCCACCACCACCCAACACCACCCACCACCTCCCAACACCACCCACCACCACCCAACACCTCCCAGCACCTCCCACCACCACCCAACACCTCCCAGCACCTCCCACCACCACCCAACACCTCCCAGCACCTCCCAACACCTCCCAACACCTCCCACCACCTCCCACCACCACCCAACACCTCCCAGCACCACCCAACACCTCCCAGCACCTCCCAACACCTCCAGGAGCTGGACCTCACCTCTGAACATTAATGACGTTAGCTAGCTTAGTTAGTTAGTGTCCTGTCGAAGTCTCGCCCCTCGGCAGCCATCTTTACAGCTATTTCAGGATATGAAGACCATCAAAATGAATGAGAAGAGAATCAAACCTTTAGTTTCAATCGTCACTGGGACATAAAAATGGCAGGTATAGAACTGCCGTCTGTTGAAATACGTTTAAAAGCTTCAGTGCTTTTGCCCCAAAATAACGTTTAACACAGTTTTTTTTTCTCATCTCAGGTTTCATCAAGAAATCCTGACTGCTGGGATTTGACGCCGTCAGCTCATCTCACCAGGCAACTTGAACGAGTGTGAGTTTAATGTCTACTATTTGAATAACCTCATATTTCTTGGTGATCATGCACGTCAGCGTGACATCCTCCTCCTCCTCCACGCCTCAGAGCGCCTCCACATCCACAGCAAAGCTACTGAAACATGAACCTCTGTCTAACTCTCACGTTAGCGCACAAAAACCATGGATAGATAATGTTTCCCAGCACAGGACATGATGTTTTTACTCATTTTTCTATCAAAATGCTTCAGATATCACATTTTATAGCATCTCTGCTCTCGTCCAGGAGTTCATGTGTGCTTCCTTCTCCACAATGATACCAAAAGAAATTATTTCCATCTTGAAACCAGGTCATGATTTCTGGAAAGGGATTTTCCAGAAATGTGATCACGTTGAGCACCACAAGCCGTCTGCCTTCTAGCTCCATTATATCAGAGAGAAGGCAGAAATCTTTACTGACCCGTATCTCCAAAACTTGGCAACTCACAGCAAAACAATCTAGATGTGTTAACAGCACCACAGATGAGAGGAAATACTGTATATGTGTGTGGTTATTGGATGAACTGTCCCTTTAAGTGCGCAGGATTTTATTTACAAATGAAGATGATGGAAGGCTAAATGTAGAAGCTTCTCTTTCTGTTTCTCTTCCTGGCGTTTCTTTGTCAGATAAAAGGTTTAAATAAAGCTACAGGACAGAAACAGCAGCTGAGAGAAGAACGTCAGATGTTCCTATTTATGACCTTGAAGTGTTTTCATTCGACAAATCTCTCGTACTGACTTCCCGTTGTTCGAGAGTCCTGCCGGCCTGAAATATCCTGATTTGGTCTTTTTGCTGAACATCCACTCCACAGTGATGCGATCTTTCTGAATGGACCGGCTCCCATTCTGCAGCCGACTGTGCACTACAAGCTGGTTGGTGCTGTGTGGGAGTGGGCGACGCACAGACAGCAACCTGATGATGAATCACCGACGTGGATCTGAAGGCTGAGAGGACGATGGCGTGTGGGACGATCATGCTGAATGGATCTTTTCAGGTATGTAGGTGTGTGTGTGTGTGTGTCCTTGCCCACCTGCCTACACCTCCACGCCACACTGAATACACACAGGCGGAACTGTTTTGTCAAGTCACGTAAGTGTTCAGAAATAAGTCGCTGGGGTCTATAAGTGCTGACTGTTCACTCCGTGCTGGAATGTTTTTGCTCTCACATCTTAAGTCCTGAAGAATAATCAGCTCCTGAACCTTTGACCGCTCGAGTCCAACAGGGTGCCATTGTTGCAAGTCATTCCACGTCTTTCTCTCACCTCTGCACCTGTTTGCTATCAGATAATGACACAAATAACCAACGTAAAGTCTTTAATGAGTCGTGTGTCAGGTGTTCTATGGGTCGAACGTTATATCTAGTGTGTTTAAGTGTCCAGTGTGTCAGATTTAGTGAGCTTTAACAGCAGAAATGGTTTATAATATTCTTATTTATCCCGTCATCCATCTGCAGCGAAGCATCACTGTCTTTCTTGTCCTTAGATTGAGACTTTATCCGCCATGTTGCACCTTTATGTTTCTACGGTAGCCCAGAATGTACAAATCAAACACTGGTGAAGATAATAGAAGAAGGTTTTCAACTTCATACTATAACATCTACCTTTAGAAATGCCGCTTCCTTCAGGACATGTCAGAGGTCTTGTCAAGCACCAAGTCCTGGAGGGCAGGTCACAGGTCAAGTCACAGGTCAAGTCACAGGTCAAGTCACAGGTCAAGTCACAGGTCAAGTCACAGGTCAAGTCACAGGTCTTCACTAAATTGTTGTCTGTCTGAAGAAGTCTGAAGTAAGATAAGTCTCACACACACGTCTCAAATCCTTGTTTTAGTGACTGTGTGTCCAAAGTTTTTGAATGCTGGTGATTAAAACGTGTTATTTTTTACACCATGAGATCAAATCATGTTATTGCACAGACCTGCTGATATTATGTCAAAATTTGTCCTCATTTTTGACTCTTTCTGAGTCTCAACTCTGCAGCTCTGCTCATGACTCGAACTAAACGTGATTAACAACCATTATCTTAATTTATTTCTCCATAATTATACTTTTGAGATGGATCGGCATTCAACTGAAGGCCACACTGAGTTGCGCAAGCTAATTGTGGGGATTGAATCCTCACAGAGGAGTAAATCAATCGGCTCGCTGACAGAGAGAATGTTGCTGTTTGCTCCGGTGAAGACCAAACATGCCTGATTGATTTCCACTAACGCTCTGCAGTTTCGTCTCCTCAGGATCTGCTTTAATTAGATGTGACAATAATAAAAAAATCACATTCTGTTCTCATGCTGAGCTGAAGTTATACTTTATTATGTTCGCAGCCACCAGCCCTAAAATATCTCATCTGTTTTATCTCTTTGGGAAAATGTGTTGCTGGATAAAAAAAGTCTCTCTCTCTCTCTGGTCTTCTGCTCGGTCCCTGTTTCATAAATTGCCACAGAAAGGGCTTCAGATCGTGATGTGCTAAGATGTGTGAGATTCCCCAACCGTCCACACGAGAAGCTGCGGCTCCGTCCCACTCAGAACCAGCAGGAGGAGAGGAGCCACACAGCTACAGGAGCAGGGAAACATGTGTAACACTTGTTGAACACATGTTGCACCGTCAACAACAAAAAAATATCAAGTGCACAATCTCAGCTACAGGATACAAATCAGTAAAAAATAAACAAGCAAAAAGCAACACAAACACATCTAGAGCCAAAGAATGATTATGTATTATTATTATTATTATTATATTATATTATTATAATACCATAATGAACTCATGTGCCTGTGCGGAGCTGCTCTGAATGGTTGTAGCAGAGGCAGCTGGCGTGGGCAGCGTGTGACACAGCGGAGGGGGCGTGGCTTGTTTAAATCTTATGCTGCATTCAGGGACTCACCGTAAAGCACCAAGATCTGTGGCTTTGTGGCAGAGTTAGCTGGTAATAATAATGATGGGAGGATGGTGGCTCAGAGAGATGAAGAAAGGCGAAAGGCAGAAGAATAATTGATGTTCGAGTTAATGTGATAACTTTAAACAACCAGCAGGCTAACAGCATCAAGAGAAAGTCCCCTTCATGTGACTACAGGTCTTTGGTATCTTGATAAACTTTCCACCCTGAAGAAATTTGAGAAAATGCCAAAAGATAGTTTGTCCTCTGCACATCTGAATAAGCTCCGAACTGAGAGAAAAAGGCGTAGCCAGAAATCCTTCCACGACTTCAGCACAACGAACAGCACTGCAGGTTTATCGATACACAGCACAGTGAGATTATTGATGATACGTCACAAGGTCACAAACCTCCGTCAGACAGAGGACCATGACTCTTGTCGTTTACGATGTTTCGGTAGTGTTGGTGTCTGATAAAGGTCGAGTCAAATGAAATGTCAAAAATAAGGATGATTCCAGGTGTCCAGTCATGTGTCATGAAGACCAGTAAAATCACCTGAGTTACCTGGTTGGAAAGAGAACCTGCAGACTGTCGGTACAGGTGAGGCTGTCTTAACTCCCTCTAGGCAAAACAGGCACCTGTAGGGAAGTCCCACAACACGTTTATACAGGTTGAATTGCAAAAAACTTAGATACATAATATTCTCCACTGAAGCAGAATATGAAGATAACATTAAAGAGATCTTAAGTTGTCCCTCCATGGTGGGTGGTTCCTGTTCAGGCCTGTCAGAGCGGTCCAATCAGAGCAGACTGGGCTTTTCTGACGAGGGTGGATAGAAGTGCTGCAACGATGGACGACGTGGGAAAATAATGTGTTCTTTGTACATGTAAAAATGTTCTACGTACCTGAAAAAAGCACAATGAAGGGTTTTTGGTTTTAATGTGTCCAAATGAAAATGTTTTGAAGCTGCTACAAGTAACGTTGATATTTTCTTGATGTGGACAAAAGTGGTTGTGTTACCAATGTCAAAACCACAACATATATTTTTAACTAGAGTCCAGTTGAAGAAAAGCTAAATAAAAATGGTTTGATAGTCTTGTTTGCTTATATAGGGCATAAAGAGGCATCAGAGACCGTTTCATGAACAAACTACTGTCAGAGTACACCTGTGGCCAGGTAGCATCTCCGCTTACAACAGCTGTACAGTGAAGCTGATGGAGGCCAAGCAGCTCGTTTTTTTCACCTTAGTAAACCATAAAGTAAACCATACGTTCGAGTTCCTCTATTTCCCACCGTCCGTGAAGGCAGCACCGCCCCTCTCGCAGTGACCGCCTCTGCGCTCCGACGAGCGGCACCGACCGACAGCGCGGCTGCGTGGGGAGCCGGTGTGGGCGCAGCGGAGGACTTTCCTATAAAAGCAGGGATCCCACGTCCAGACGAGCTCGTCTCTCTCAGTCTGCGCAGACAGGAGCGTCGGTCCCCCCGCAGACAAGCCTCAGTCCTCCCGTCACAGCGCGGACCGTCGTCTCAACCTCACCCACAGGAAATCTTAGTCTATGGTTCTGACTGACGTGCCTACAAGGATGTCCCGGACCGACGAGGTGCACCGTATAACGGAGAATGTCTACAAGGTAAGACGGACAGTTTGGTAGTTTGTTTCACGCCGCTGACCGCGCGTCCTCCTGCCGCGGAGGGACACCTGCTGCACCGGGGGACGGAGGCGCAGAGGACGCTGGTGGAGAACAGACAGCAGCAGAACTTTGTCCCAGTTGGCCTGAAAGGTGTCGGTCCACTTTGGCAGCACACCTGCCTGGTTCTGTGCGCTGTGGAGCGAGTTAGTGTTAAAGAGCTGATCTCCGGTCAGCAGGAGAAACCAGGGGACGTTTATTCTGGTAATAAAATCAGTGTTGATGGCTCAGAGAGGCTGATGTTAGTCTGCTGATCCTTTTCATTCAGGTAATAACTGAGTCTGTAAAATATTAAACAGCTGGAGCAATATGACGTGTAATCAATTAACAGAACTGCAGTCGATTTATTGGCTCTGTTTGGACTAATTGATCATTTTAGCACCAGTGGATCCAGTCGTCCAGCCTCTGCTCACAGTGCTTTTTATTCTAAAGAGTGGTGCGAGTCAGACATGTAGATTTCACCTGCTCCACCTGACAGCTTGCTCGAGGGCACTTCAGCTCAAGTTGCCGAGGAGAAGCCGTCACCAGGAGGAGAAACTCTCCTAGACTTCAACTCGCTGAATGGAGGCAGAGCGTTAATGTAGAGGAGGTTTGGGGTCTTTACTGATGGCTGTTGGTGGTTTCTGTGCTTCACATGGACTTCATATTGGCATTAAGGTGCCAGGATGAGTTCAGGTACAGTCACAGTGAGATTGTAGGTCAGAGGAAGGAGAAAAGCTCATCCCTGAAAACTTCTACGTCGACTGAACGCACCACCCTGCTCTCCCTGAAACTCGAGAGCCCAGAAGGTGACGAACGTTCAGGTCGTCCATTGTTATTTCCGCAACAAAGCTCCTCTTCAGCGGAGAGAGGCAGGCGGGGGAGCGGCGATGATGGCGGTGGAGAGGTGTTACGCTTCAGTTCCACCGCACTCAGGGCAGCTCTCCAGGCGAGGTACAGTTCAGCAGCGGAAGTACAACGAGGGTTTTCTCTTTTTAAAGCGAGGAAACTTGTCACTGCTCAACACTCCTCCGCCAAAAACACACACACACACACACAAAACCCTCGGAGAGATCTGGGGTGCCTGAACGCATCTCTGTATAGGATTTCTATAGAGGTCGGGTGCAGGAGGAGAAGGTGTGTTTGAGGAGGTCACGGTCGTGTGATGGTGAAGGAGTCGTTTCAGATCGTGGTCGACTGCATGAAAACATGCAGACACACTTGCTCTGTCTTTTGAAAAGGCTCTAATGAGGGATCAGTGGTACACGAGGAGGAGGCGCCTGGTGTTGTGACCTGTGGGAGGTTTTCTTTGGATCGTTAATGAGCGGTGAGAAACCACAGCGAGGAGGAGGAGGAGGATGGAGGAGGAGGAGGATGGAGGAGAGAAGAGACTGGCATGTGAATGGATGTTGGTCCTCTAGAGGCTTCGAACCCGCGATCAGTTGGCATGTTTGCACTTCAGGGTTCTTCGTCATGAAGCCAGAAGGTTTTCAGATGAATGTCTGACAAGCTGAAGAGATGTTCATCCCTGCAAAAGAAAGACTACCAGCTTCTCCGCTGTGAGAATTTCTTTCTCTTCTTCGTTGTTTGTCACCATAAATCAAGTGTGTTCATCTTCTGGACTGTTGCCAGGCAAAACAGGCTATTTTGAAGATGCCACCTTTGGGCCCTGAGAAGTTGTGATAGGTGGAGGTGCAACCGTTAGACGATCCAGAGAAAAGTAATTGCCAGCTATTTTTAATAATCGAGCAGTTGTTTCGTTCCATTTTCAAGCAGAAACATGAAACACTTGCTGGTTCCAGACTCTTAAATTGTGAGACTGTTTGTCATTCGTGCAGGTAGATGAAGAGTCTTTGGGTTTCGACTGTTGGTTGGATGGAAGAAGCAATTTGAAGATGTCACTTCGGGCTGTGGGAGATTTTGGAGAACATTCCTTGACATTTGATAAACTGAACGATTCAGTGGAAACCTAAAGCCAGATTAATCAATAAAAACCTGACCATTAGTCGACGCTCTGATGAAAACACAGAGAGGATGAGAAGCTGTCAGCGAGAGGACTCTGCTGTAGAGTCGGGTATGAAAATGCCATTGTGCAGAAATGCAGCAGTGGGGTTTCTTCCTGTCATCAGCAGGCCGTATCATTATGGAGTCAGCAGGAGTGAGGAGAAGCAGAGAGCCACTGCCGGTTTGACCCGCTGCTGGGTTCTGCTCGAGGCTCGAGGCTCGTGGCGGTCGGTGCTGCAGTGGCGGAGGTTCCCCCGGGAGGTTTTTTTTTTTTCTTATGAACCGATTCGATGAGGTAGCTCAGCTTTGTCCTGCGCTGTGTTTAGAGACACTAACAGGTCTTTATTAATTCATCAAAGGAGCAGAAGATGAAGAGGCCCCGAGGTGCCAGCTCCCATTAGATAACACTCAGGTCTGTTTCTGCAGCGAGGAGGGAAGGTAGAGACGACAAATGTCAGCGATTAAATCACGCAGCATCGGGGACATCAATTACAGAACACAATATCACGAGGAAGTGTCGAGCTGAATAGTACTCTGGGTGCATCCGTGTGCCAGAGCTGCTCATATTTCACTTGAATGCCTTATATTGAATCTTATATTAATATACAATCGTATCAATCAGCTGATATTAAACATTTACCTAAATCCTGTCAGAAACAAGAGTTCATCAGAGTCATTGACACTGACTTATAGCCATCGACTTACAATCAAAATGCTGCTTCAGAATAAATGTTTGGAAGATTAACTGTTTTATGATTGGATTTAATTGCTCAGTGAATAATAATGAATGACAAAGAGAAACACAGCTACCAGATGTTACACTTCAACCAGCTACACTTCGACCACCTCTGCTAAATATTGGATGAAATGTGTGTTATGAAAAAAAAAAAAAGAATAAATAAAATGTCTGTCTGAAAATTGTCGCAGCCTGTACCAAAATATTAATCTTAACCCAAGAACTCCTGGCAAAAATGTTTTGCTTCTAGTTGCCTTTAACTCTGTTTATTAGTCTTGAATCAGATTTAATTGTGTTAACAGCCAAATGATGGCGGGAAAAAAATCTGTGATTCAACAACCTGAACGCCAGAGTAAATGTTGGCGCACCACGAATATCCTGAAACTTCTCCTCTCCTCATGTTGCAGCTTTATGTAACAGTTATGTAAAGGCTGTGCTTCTGAGCTGGTTTGGTTTAGGGACAACAGACAACAACCTCAGTGTTCAGAAAAGATCATGTCTTGGCTTAAAAATTACTGATTTCTTTGGCTGGAATCTGTCCTGAGGCCCCCCTCTTTTTTTATTTTTAAACATCCAGCGGTGTCACACTTACAAATGTTGAAACAACATCTCGCTGGCTTTGCAACAAGATTTGGATATTTTGATAATTCTCCTCAGCAGCTACCACTGAGCGAGCAGGCTTCTGCAGATGTACTTTAATTATTTCAGAGTGCTTTTAACTAATCTGAACCGAGCGTTATGACCCCTCTCCGGTTAGACACTGATTTTGTTTTCCAGCAGCTCTGCATGCTGTTTGTTTTCTTTGTTTGTTGGGCTATTAACTGCCAGAATACAATAACTCAACAACAGAGGACCGAAGCCTTAACCCCACAGAGATGCTGAATGTAATTTTGGATGACTCACACAGGCGGATGCGAGTGTGTGTGTGTGGGCAGTGTCTCACGACTGCGTATGTGTGTGTTTAGCCTGTTTGTCAGCACCCATACTGTACTGCGGAGTGGCTGGCACTGGATCTGGACCAGGCTCTGTAACGTTTCACCAGAAGATGCAGATAAAGAAAGGAACCGTTGGGTGTGTGCTGAGGCGACACAGTCAGACTGAAGTCCCTCTGGATTCAGGATCCAGAGACGTGTGTGTCGACCCCTGTCAGTGTGGGTAAACAGTTTCCTCAGGTTGTGGTTGCTGAACGAGCACCATCTGTACGTTTGTTTAGGAGTGTATTCAGCCAAGTGCTGGAATCCCAACAGTGCCGCAGGCTCCGTTTGTTCACTGTGGCTCGGGTGTCAGGGAGAGGCTGGTTTCAGTCGTGGTTGATGGAGGGAGAAGATTTAAGACGGATCAGCTGGTCAATTGATTGATTATTGATTATTCTTTGCTCTGTTTGTGTGTTCATGCCTCAAGGCGCCTCGTGGAAGATCTTGACGAGTTCAAGGCCAGATGATAATCAGTGGTTATTCAGTCTGTCATATTATAGAGTGCATTTTCTGAAAAGTCAACAATAAACTCAGTAATTCAGACGTAGACCCTGATGGAGCTTGATTTTTGGGGCCTTTACTGTTATCAGGCTGTAAAGATAAAAGAAATCAGCCATTATACATATTTTTTGCAGAGGTGCCTCAGATGTGGTCATCAGACATTTTGTGGCAGAGATATGTGACAGACAGGATGTAACAATGAATATCTGTCTAAACATTGCACTGAAATGGTCACTGAGAAAGTAGAAATGTGTTTTATACTACTATAATAGACAACATACGAGACAATACTGAGATGGATCTGTGACAGGCCAATATCAGATGTTAATGTTGGTAAACCCAAATATCTGTCAGGCTCTATTCATTGGATTAAATGCATCAAATCAATTAAAATCCAACGCTGTCTTTGAGCATTGCATCTTTGAACTCCCTTTTGATTTATCTGCAGCAATTTTGCAACTCGTAATAAAGGTGTACAATATCAATCTAATCCTGCAATGACAGGAAGGCTGTATTAGTATTTGTGTTGCGTAACTGTCACTGGGGAACATCCTCGAGTGATTGAAGCCACAAATGCTTTCATAAATATTGTCAAATATTCAAGTCCAGTCTCTGCAAGACACGAGACTACGGCAGCGCTTGTAGAAGCCAAAACTATTTGTTCTCGAGGGAGGGATTCTCGTCCAACGTGTGGGGGGTTGTGAGTAATGCTGGAGAACACTTTATCCCCACAGTCACACAAGTACAATCTGTTCAGAGTTTTTTTCTTTCTTCCCTCTAGAGTCTTTTCATGTCTTAGCCCAGTGGACACAATGCAGACAGTTACAGTCAACAACAGGAGTTTCCAGCTGTTTGTACCACGACCACAGCTGGTATTTCACAAGATCTCACCCTGGATTCTGGGTTGCCGAGTTGTCGGAGTCGCTGCCTGTTGGTTGTGTGTTCTCCAGTCCATAAGGTAGCAGACAGCTGTTGTTCCTGCAGAGTGCTGCAGGTGAGAGGCAGGGCATCTGTCGCTGGGGGAGAAGATGAGGTGCAGCAGTGAACGGACGGCGGGATCGGCAGAAAGCTCCATCAGTGTTCCCCTTCTTCCAGATTTCAGCCGAGAAAAAAGAAAAAAAGATGCATTGGTGCCATGTGCAACATCGGTACCGACCGGGCTTTGTTCATATTTGAGGTCATTTGAGGTGAAACCAAGCCTCTAGTCTCTGCACTCATGTGTAAGGAAGCATATCGAATCTAAATGCTCTGCCGAGGCAGATTCCTCCAGTGTGATTGTTTCAAACCAGTGATTCCTCCTCTCTGATTAGTCACACTGCTTTCACCTCTTTTGTCTCTGTTCGAGTTACATCGCCGGCTTTGTGCTTCTGTCCCTGCAGAATATTGTGCCTCCTCATGCTCCAGGCTTTGTTCTAGCCTCGTGGCTTGTTGCTGGTCTTCGGTCAGCAGCGGCGTTGTGCGAGCGTTGTCGTGACACTGTTTGTTTGACGGTGTTGTGGGGTGCATGCCTGTGTTACGTAAGAGCGGAAGAGTGCAGGCAGGTAGCAATGGATTCAGTGTTGCAGTCGTTCACTGTTTTGTGCATTAATCATTGTAGTGATGATCTCATTGAGAATCATCGCCAGTGGAAGTGTTTGCACATTCATTTTAATTCAAACAAATTGTGTTTCAAAGGGCTGCACGCGTCTGTGGGGGAAGGCTGATGTGTTTTGGGCATCAAAGCATGTAAACTTACAATAGCAGCATCCCGAAACATAATTATTAACCTGAAAATGAGCATAATATGTGTCTTTAAGATGAGAGGGGCAGGGAATGTTTCAGCACCATATGTTGTGCACATTTGGTCAAGTACACCAACAAGGAACAAAATGTACCAGAATGGTGAGCTGTATTCAACCCTGATGTTTGTACGTATACAGACTAGATTCACCACAAAGAGAAATACAGAGTCGGCACCCTCTTTCCATATGAATCTAATATTTGTGTACAAGCTCAAAGTCAGAACCCAGAAGGCTGCAGCTCGGCAGGTCCAGGAGTCTGCGCCGCCATCCGTCTATTATTTAGATTTCACTGCTCTGTTACGACACAGCTTTCATAGCTGTCACACAACATAACTGTTGGCATCTGCTGCGTGTGTGTGCGCAGTACGTCAGCAGCCTTTAACACATCTGTAAGTTATCTAATATGAGCTGGAGGGAGATCTGGGATGAGAGGTGGAGGCTGTCAGGGAGAAGGAGGTTGGCAGCGGATGAAAGGAAAGTTACTGGGACAGATCTCCAAAGAGAGACGGAGGATAGAAGAGAATAAATGAAAGCCGACCGAGGAGACAAAAATGTGGAGCCACTGTTCTTTGCTGATTAATTAGACTGAAATTAATGGAGGAAAGGCCTAAAGAGGCAACACGGTGCGCACATATCCACATCCACACATCCTGGTGTCACGTACGTGCAGACACTCCTTCGTCGTGTCTTTGCACAGGAAATGTTGCCAAAATAAATGTGTCCCCGTCATTTTTAGTTTTGAATAACGACCTTGCCAGCAACATTTGTGAATGAACATCTCGACGTACGAGCGTGTGCTCATTCATGTGCACGTGTGTGTAAAATGAAAAAACGGGGTTGTGACGATGAAATCGGTTGCGTAACTCGGAGGCGATGACGACGATGATCACCTTCGTTCACATGATGGCGGAGGAGACTTCCTCTCTCCAACCCTCCTGCCACCTCCTCGCTGTCTCCTCACCCACCAGCCCGTCAGCTTTTCCTGTAGAATGAGACGAACGTGAGGTGAATAAAGATGGGCTGCCCTGTCACGGGGGGGAATTCCTGCACTTCCATATATAGAGACGGAAGTGCCCCCTCCCTCCCGTCTCTTTCCAAAGCTGCATCTGTGGAATAGGGGGCGCTGACTCTGCCTCTGCTCGCCTGCACGCAGATAAGAGCTCATCTGAAAGGGAAATTGTCTGAGTTCTCACACATTCATACGCATACAAACTCTCTCTCGCACACACACTCACACACACAACCACACACACGGCGGATAGGCACTGAATTTCCATCTCCTGAGGGCGTTGAAGCATTGAAGCTTTAGTGTGGTGATTGTCACACTGACTGAGCAGAAGCAAATAATGTCCATTTCCTGGGGAACAGCAGCAAAACACTAATGGACGTTATGTGTACACATCAGCTTATCGCTGCCACGTACAGTTCATAACGCAGCTGGGATCTTCTTAATAATGTTCTCCAGCAGTTCTTATTTTGATGCACAATGCAGCTTTACATGTGTATGTTTGAGTTTATATGCAGTTTATGGTAAACAGGGTCCGTTGATGACCATATGCTGTGGAGCTAAAACGCCGTTAACATCTTTAAATCTGAAGAGAAAAGAGTGTAAATCAAATTATTAGTTTATTGCTGAGGCGACAGATAAAAGTGACGTTTTTGATTTACTAGATGATACTGAGGTGTTTGTTTCTGCCTTTTATATGCATGATGGGCATTCAACAGCACTGTCAACACAAACATCATGTGCATCATAAAAGTAGACTTTATGGCAAAACAGTATTAGATTGCACAGGTGCACGCCATGAAATGTGTTTTGAAAGATTATAAATCCTCTGCACAGCAGCGTAGTCCATCAGATGACTGCAGATCACATGCAGGTGCAGAGGGAAAGAAACAGAAGTGAGAAATGGATTTGCTGCACATCAAAATATAAAATTACAATAACATTTTAGATGGATCCAATATAACTAACTGACAGAACACTGTTTGGCTAAATTAACAGGCAGCCATATTGAATTAACATACAAAGACAGCCACTTGTTTTGTCCATGTGTCTTTTTTAGATACCTGCGATGTGAAATCTTGTTCATGTGATCTTGCAAATCCATCTTACCAGACTTCAAGCTGTGCACTTGTGTCTACAGTGGCTGGACCGATTGGTGTCGACTGAGGAAGTGGAAAAAAAGAAGTGACCAGCACTTCAGGAAGTTAGCATAGATTTAGCCGTAGCATCAGCTCTGGGCGGGGGGTTGCTTAATTGAAAGAAGAGCAAAGGATGGCACTAAAGGCTTTTCTTGCTTTTGACGGTCTCCGTCTTGCATTTCCATTTACCAACCATATTTAGAAATGTTAAATCTGTTTTGAAGATTTCAGAATACACGTTTCATAGGAAGCAGTTTTATTTTCATCTCAGCAAGTGCAGCAGCAGTTCATAAGAAAATAAAAAGCATAAATATGCTCTAGTTCAGTCTTATAGAAATCCTCACAGATCCCAGATCTGCACCAAAAACTTGTTACTGCCGGGTTTATTTGCAATCTGTTACTTGTTGTTTCGGAGGTCTGGCTCATTTAATTTACAGCCAAACATAAAAACACAACATTATTGTTGCAATAAATAACACAAGCTTTCAGCCAGAGGCCCGGCTTTACTTCATCCTACACTATTAATGTGAACTCAATATTTTATACATTCATACTGAACAAGTAAACTGCGTCCCTCCGACTTTGCTTTGTTTGATGACTTCACAAATGGAGGAAGCTGACGGGTTCGTCTGCACCCGTCGCTGTGCTGCAGGAGCAACAAGCTGCCGTCAGTGATCAGCTGTGGGTGAGCTGCTGAGGTGAAACAGCTGAAATCTGAGTGCGAGTGAAAACATTTGAATTATTACATCCGTTCAGACTTTTACATTTCGATGTGCTTTCACGACCGCTTCATGTAGATCGCAGCGCATGTAGCTCAGAAAGGTTTTTTTCACAAGACATATGCTTTAGACGGAGCTTTTTACACCTCGGGTTATGCAATATATAAATAAATTCATGGAGAAAAGATGAATGCACTCGAGGTGAAGCCATCAGCACCCTCCAGTCTAATCAATGTGTGCTGTTTGGAAAGTTTCCATCAGGGTTCATGAGAATAAAAACAGCTCTCTCTTTATCAGGAGACATTTGTGATAAAGCACACAGCGGCTCGGAACAGAAGGACGTGTGGAATGTGGCTTTAACCAAAGAACTGACTTTGTTAAACTGCTACAGAGTCAGATAACAAAGAAACACACACACACACTGTTAGAACTGATGCACCCAACCATACACTTAATCATTACATTGTTATTTGGACAATTTAATAAAGGGAAAAAAAAGAACATTTACGAATCTAATAACAAACTAGATTAAGGCGAAAGATCTTTTCAGCGCTCGTGTAGATAAAATCAAAAACATTTAGTACGTCTGTGTTTGCTCAGGACATCAGGCGGCCGGTGCTGTTGGTGCCGTTTGATTGAAAACGTCATGTAGTGTCGGCAAATTGCTTCTGCGCTGTGTGTAAACGCGTGAGTGATGAGTGTTTGTACGCCAGCTGACACTTGAACACGGTGAGAAATGGGGAGTGTGTGTGGTGGCAGGTTATGGAGAGGGGATGACACACACACACACACACACACACACACACAGTAAAACTTGATGACAGGGGTCACCTTGACTTGTGAGTAGTGGCCAAATACTCTCCAGCACCATACGAGCCCTCACCGTTTCCAGGGCGACCACCTAGAGTAAATGACCTTTCCTGTGTGTGTGTGTGTGTGTGTGTGTGTGTGTGTGTGTGTGTGTTTAATCCAGTTAACCTTGGTATCCCGACCAGTTCACACACATCTAAACAGCCGGGTGAACTTTGCTTATCGTCACTTTAACTGTTGACTCTGTGGTGATTACAGTGTTGGTGTTTTTCAGTTTCCCCCTTTTGATAGATTCTCTACAGACTGTTTACATGTGAGCGGCTGAATCTCACATGATGTCACCTCCTGCAGTCGTGTCATCCGTGTCGAGAGCAGGAAGTGACCTTAGTTTTAGCCGTGTGTGTGTGTGTGTGTGACGGGGCAGGCTTTAAACCCTGTAGATTAATCAGGTGTCTGTTCTTTGTGAAAGATGCTTCTCTTGACCGCAGAAGAGAAAAACTTTAACCCTGCAGCAATGATGTCAGCGCAGAGACTATTCATGTCTCAAGATGGCGAAAACCTGATGTCATTAATAAATCTCCAAGGCAAGAATGTGCAGAGCAACCCTGAATCACTCAAAT